>NC_056530.1:18164630-18200974 GCF_019175285.1 Sceloporus undulatus
AAGTATAGCCTACAGCACCTGAATTTTGGAGCTCAATAGATGGTCCCGAAGGGGCGGCTCTGTGCTGCCAGTTTCCTATACAGATCGGAGCTGCGGCAACCACACACCATGACAACCAATCTGGCCGTCCCCTGATGCTAAAAGGAACCGCAAAATGCCGCTCCTTTTTGCACCAGGGAAAAGGCACCTTTGTCACTGTTGCAGCACTTTCCGGCACTCCTTTTGGCGCTGCATCATCTGGACGCAGCGCCAAAGGAGTACTGTGATGCCGCCCACCTTGCGGTCGGGCGCATAGCATGACGGTGGCATCAGGGCAGCATCGGGGCATGCATTGTGCAGACGCCAAGCCCCCACTCTGCCTCAAAGCCAGTGTATAACACTGGTCTATTCGACCTCTTTGTTGGTGGCTTCCCATCGATGTACTCTCTAGAGTTGGCCTGCTTAGCTTACAAGATCATATAGGATCTATAAAGGGTACATATTAATTACATTTAAATTTCCCAGCATTTCAAGGATGGTGTACAGAGAGGTTATTTTTTAAAAACAGAATTATATTCTGTTGTCCCCTCTCGGGTATCACCTGGGGTCTCCAACTGTAGCCCTCTTCCTTGTTGCCAATGCAGAGGACCTCTTGGAACGAATCCTGCCAAGGCCACCAGTCCTGGGCAGAGTACAGGGAAAGGAAGGTGTGCTGCCTGGCGCCTTTGGGTCTGCACTTGGCCGACCAAGAGGAGCCAGGCTGGCTGGAGTCTGGCCAAAGCCCATCAGGGATGCAAGCAAAAGGGCAAACAAACCATCAGTTCTGGGATCTGAGCAAACATCTCTCCCAAGAGGATGGCATCCCTCTGCTAATTCAAGGTAGCAGCCCCGTGCTCTGCCTGGAAGGGGATTATCTGTCACTGAACTCAGAGGACTGGGCCGAGGAGGAGGTTTTCCCGTAACACACACATGCGCACAAACACATCACATGTTGCATTGCCCATTACTGAACTTGGGAAAGTTCCTTTGGGGGGATTACGACTCCTAGAATCCAGCAACCAGCCAATAATCTCCCTAAATGGAATTTCCCCAAGATCTGGACTCTGTTTTTCCAAACTGTAAACATCTTCAAGCATGGACCTCCGGGTAGCCAAGAAGAAATTGTCCTTAAGCAAACCTTGGAGGATCCTTAGATTGGCAGAACAACCCGAGGAGGCGGCAGATGGGCCAAAATTATGCAACAAGACTTGACCATATTCATCAGAAACATTTATTGAGCATGGGAGAAGAAGATTGGGAAGGAAGAGGAATAGAATATGGTGAGCTGAAGTTTCCTGGGAAGGAGGCAAGGCCTGAATCATTCAGAGATGCAAGTCACAACCTGTTCTACTCTGCAAAGGACCACACATACAAATACCTTTAAATACAGTGGACCCTTTGTATCCATTGGAATTTGGTTCCATCCACTCATACTAAAATCTATTGATGCTCAATCATATTAAAACGGTATCCCTTATATAAAACTGCAGAACCAAGCGTTGCTTTTTGCAATTTCTTTCTGGAATATTTTCAAACCATGAATGATTGAATCCATGAAAAAAAAATCCTTGGGTTTTGGTTCAAATTTTAAAGGAGTGATACAAAGTGCTGAACCTTGTCTCCCCAAATAGGTTCAGCAGCTTGAATAGTCCTTTTTAAAGTTCATACCAAAGCCCAGTGAGGATTCATTGCTTTACTTTCTTGGGATCAATCAGCTGCCATTGAACATATGATACTTTCTCCTTTTGAAATCGGTTGCATTTCAAAGTGAATAATTTGGGGTGGATTTCAGTCCCTTTGAAAGGATTGTATCCTGCCTTTCTATTATGTCTCATCCAAGGCAGCTTCTACAAAATGAACTAACAGAAACATAAAAGCTAAAATATTTAAGTTTAACCTTAAAAAAAAAATCCTCTGAGATCTCAAACCATTAAGTTAGACCTTGGCTGAGCCAAAATATATAGCAAATTAATAAATCATAACTGGACATGTTCTTGGGTTATTTAGAATCCATACATTGGTTCTGAATTTGATTACCGATTTCATTGCTTGATATGTTGATAGGTAGAATGCATTCTTCAAAATCAAAATATCATTAGCATCATCTGTTCTGTTATCTTTGTGGGGGGGAAATTCACTAAAGATGTGTCCGTTCAGTGAGTAAACCGTTAGGAATTTTTTAAGACTTGTTTAGAATCTCTCAGAAAGACAAGAAGGTGAAATGCAAGGAACATGTATGAATACAGAAATACTGCAAGGATGATAGTTATCTAAAACAAGGGTTTATGAACTTGGGTTTATGAACTTTTGTGTGGTTTGTGCGTGGCTTTATTTTTTATTAGAGACTTGAGACCCATGAAGCCTAGTGCAAAAGACACATACTTAAAAGAAATCTGAGTTTGGAAATTTCTTTTCAGTACCAACTAACCATAGATCTTCATAAAGATCACCTGTTATATAGGGAGAAACTAATACTGCGACAGGTTGGGTCTCCCTTGTCTAGAATCCCAAAATCCAAAATGATCCACATAGGTGGCTGAAAGAATGGCACCTTTGCTTTCTGGTGGTTCAATGTACATAAAGTTTATCTCATACACAAAATTATTTTAAAATATTGTTAAGGAGTGTATTAAACATAAATGAATTTCTTGTTTAGACTTGGGTCCCATTCCTAAGATACCTAATGGGGAAAAATCCCAAATCCAAAACACTTCTGATCCCAAGCATTTCAGATAAGGGAGATTCAACCTGTAATATTGCTACCGTCAGTATTATTTCACATGCATCAATAAAGGGAACTTTTAATGCTTTGCTTACCTTCCCAAATAATTAACTAAATTACTTAGTGCATTGCTTCCAAACTTGAGAATTGTACTATAAGTGGCTTATTTTTTAAATCAATATTCTTTAGTTTGCATTTATAAATGGGTTTTTAAGAAATATAGATTTCTTTGCTGGTTTTAAAAGCACATTTGGAGATATATGTCACCTGGAATGGATACTTCGCCTCCCATTTTCTCCCAGAGATGGGAAGAATTGGTTATGCTTTAACGTTTTTATCATTGTACAAGAGCATGCCGGCGTTATCAGCGTTGCTCTGTCGAACGGCGTTCGAAAGCAAGCAACTTGTTCGCGGCAAGTCCCGATACTTTGGACGCGGAAGGAAAGTCAACAAGGTTTTTCTCTACGTCCACAACGAAAAAGTAAAATAAAAATACATTTAAAAGATGCCAAAGAGTACCAATCGGTGTGGCCCTTTTTTAAATTATGGAAAGCAACAATTTTCCTAATGTATATAAGATTAGAAATCAAAATTATCTACATTTCTGCTTTCCAGGGAGATAGAAGACTAGAGGGGGTTTTTCCCCTTGAAGAAAATAAAACACCATATTATTCAATTCAGAAAATGGCACTGCTAAATAATTTTGCAAGGATTGGTAATCTTTTTATTTGGGTATTAAGCCTCCTTAAATAAAATACTCCTAGCCAGAAATATATGCATCTGAGGAAGCAGACTGCTAAATAACTTTGCAAGGGTTGGTAATCTTTTTATTTTGTTATATGAAGCCTCCTTAAATAAAATACTCTAGATATTTTGTATTCAGAGCTGATCATTCACAGCCAGAAATAAATGCATCTATATACATCTGAGGAAGTAGATTGAAGCCTATAAAAAGCTCACGCTGCCAATTTCTTTCTTTCAGTGAGTCTCAAAGGTGCTGCAAGATCTCTCTACATACTGATTTTACATTATTTTATTATTATATCAATTATCTCCCCTTTTTATTTTAAACTATTTAAAAATCAGTTATAAATCTATCAGAAATATGGAGGAGTTGCCATCTATTCTTATCTGTTCTTAGAAAACAGTAATGTCACAATAGTTCAGCTTATATGGATATATTTGTTTTGAAATTCTAATTAAATCAGCACTTTTGCAAACATTCATATAGTTATTAAAATGCCAGTGAGTACATTCAGATCTGATAATTAAAGCATGCAAGCCTATAGCAAAATAAAAAATGTATCATCAGACTTGTGTTCATATAATAAATTAATGGTGACCTAGTTTGATCTACATTTTTAAAGCATAGATGCAAGCTTTCTAACAGCTTTCTAAGAGCGGTTAACCTCAGATGAGATCCCATTCCTTAATTAAAGGCTCATTTTCAAAGAATCAACAAGATTCATAATCTGTGAACTGAGTCTTTCAGGAGATAACAAGCAATACATCTTCATCGTCACCGACACCGCTATGCAAGCATTGCACATTTTACACAAACTTGCAAAAATGTACATGTTTGAGAGGTAAGCAGAACTACAAGAATTCATAAATAGTATCTACAGGCATGTCCTCATTTTTTAAAGGAAAAAAACTTCTCATATATATATTTGTTGTGTATATAACACAATTTGTGTATGTATGTGTGTGTATGTATGTATGTGTGTGTATATACACACACACACACACACACACACACACATACACAACAAATTAGGAAGGTCCATCACTTTCTGACCCAACATGTCCCTGGCAATGCAAGTGTCATCCTATCTTCACAAACAGCAGTTTGTTTCATTGCTTAGATTTCCATGGCCAAGTGGGGACTCGAACCCTGATCCACAGAGTCCAGTGCTCAAACCATCACGCTATCTCTCCTGTATGTACCACAGAGGCACATACAAACATGTACTTATTAATACTCCTAGCTTGAGTACAGTTAGAACCCAAGGGGGTTAATGCATTTACTACCAAGCCCCATTCAATTTGGTGAGCCTACTGTACATAGCTGGGACTAACACTGAGTATTACCAAGGACCAGCCAAAATGAAGGGGACCACTGGAATTCATGATTCATTTTTGGGCCCGAACAAACAGGCCAAAATAAAACAGCTTTGGGTCACTTTGGAGGTATGCTGTTTAAATGATGGAGAGTCCTAAGAGTCCAAAAGCTTAGGACTGGAGTGTGCCTTTGGTGTGGCTTTTGGATTCTTAGGACACATGCATCATTTAAACAGCATACCTCCAAAGTGACCCAAAGCAGCATTATTTTAGCCTGTCTGTATGGGCCCTTAGTCACACAAATTTCAATATGGCTACATCAAAATCAGCCTTTTGCATGGTACAAAGTTATTTTGAAAAAACAAATGTTGTTAGTGTTTTTTTTTTATTATATAAAAGAAATCTCCAAAAACTTATGGCCCAATCGATAATTTAATCTATCTCTCAATAAATGGATCCACATTTATTAATGTGTTGCTCCATCCAATCCATGCAACTGCACATTCACACCAGTTCCTGAGCAGAGATCAATTTAAATTAAAGTCTCTTGTATGCTTCAAACCAAAGCTTGCAAAGGTTTTTGGACTACAGATCCTGGCATCCCTCAGCCAACATGTTGGTCATGCTAGCCATGGAATAGTGAGTGTTGTAGTCCCCAAAAGTAATTTTTCCAAGCTTAGTGTTAAATCTATCTCTCGAATTGCTTATTCATAACCCTCTTGCCAGCTCTGTAACCTGTGAAGCTTCTAATGGGACTATCCTTTTCAAACCTTTGCCAGGAATGGTGCTTTTCCTTTTTCTCTCTCCTAGCGTGTCCATGTTTCTCTCCAAATCTGTGAAATGTCACCTGCTTTTACTGGCAGGGAAAAATGTTGCAAAAAGTGCAGGGATTTTTACTTCATCATCAGTATTGTTTCTTTATTTTTACTAATACATTCCTTTTGTCGGAGGGGGGCTCAGATTAGTAAACATTCTGCAATGGTTGGGGAAACCCCAGGAATGATGAAAGATTTTTAAAAGCTAAAGAAAATGTATTGTGTACAGAAGTGCACAAACCTTAACCCTGCATCTGAACCAGAGACCAGATACACTGGGTTCTCTTACATATGTTGGTGTAAGTGAGGATGCAAAGTGTCACATAGGGCAACCTCAAGTTACTTCAGTTGGGAAATTTGGCCCTTTTTTCTGGATCAAATGTGATAAACCGATCAATCTGTTTGCTCAGGGCTTATCTCTTTCCAAACGTGTTCTTCCTTGGAACAGACCTGACTGGCTGATGTGAACATGGGGAGGGCCTCTCTGGTCTATAAAGGCGTTTCACTTGTTTGTTCAGGTACAGCACTACCTTTGCCTGTCCCAGAGAAAGAGAGAGCGAGAGCGGGACTGAAAGAGAGAAAAGAAGACAGACTCAAGGAAAAGGAACTGTTTCCATCACAAGAAAGGAAGATGAAAGCACAACTGGTTTGCATTGTCTTCATTCTCCTCTGCGCTGCTGTACAAAATCGTTACGCCTTCAAAATCCAGGTAGAGTAATACTTCTACTTCAATTTATTTTTTAGTTCGCTTCACTTTTACTTCACTTTACTTGCAAAGTATGACAGCTTCAGTTTAGTTGCATCTTCACTTCTAGGCCTGATCTGCCCTAAGATCCATGCATCCTTTTAGCAATCCATAGTATCTGTTGATCTCTTCTCCAGCACCACATCCCAAAGATGTTGATGTTCCTACAGTCAGCTTTCTACACTGTCCAGCTGACACAACCATACTACAAGGGTGTAGTTGCCCGTGTGTAACACTTTGCTCATAGGGGCAAAGGACAAGATGGGGTTGCTTTTCCTTTCATTGTATAAAGATTTACTGGGCTGACAGATGAACTTGTCTTCATTGCTGACAAGAGGGCAATGTCTTCCATGCCACTTGAAGGCAACAAACTAAATTAGGGAGTACATATTAGGCCATATGACCTGAGATCCTGTATCAATTCTGTTTAGCATCAGTAACCATGAGTGGAATTGTGTTCCACTTCTCTTATGCAAACACTATAATGGATAGCAACATAGTGCAATGAATGCACATTGGAAGTCAAAGCTTATGGTTTTCATTATGTAACGTCATGCACTGAGCAATGCATTACCAATGTGCACTTGCACACTCTGAACAACCAAATGCTCCATGGCTCTGCATGCAGAATCCTGTTTCCACAATTGTCAGCTGGATATGATTATTGTGCATTGTCCACACACAAAAAACCCCACATCATATGCCTCCATATGTCAATAGCAGAATGGTGCCCGTGATCACAACTTTCCTTCTCAAAAGCTTGGTGCCACCTATATGGATGTAGCTATGGAAAAGAGGGCAAAAAGAGGGCATATCCCTTCTAAATGAATAATTTTCTATCCTCCCAAATATTCTTTGGCCCCAAAATTTCTTGTATTGCAATAACTAAAATGTCAGTTGTGCATAAGAAATGCAGTGTAGGCACCCAAAGGAAAGGGGCAAACAAAGTGACAAAGGAAGTGCGAACGCAGCAAATACAAGAGTTCTAAATAGGAATGATTTTAGATGCCTTGCTGTCTGCAAAACCACATCAGAATCTTGTGCATGTGCATGGCTGCCAACTGATGGTGATCCCACAAATTTTATAGGGATTCCTTAGCCAAATAATACTCAGAGGTGTTTTTGCCAGTTCCTTGCACTGAAATATAGCCTACAGCACCTGGTATTTGTTGATGGTCTCCCATTGAAGTACTAACCAGGGCTGAACCTGCTTAGCTTCTGAAATTTGACAGGACTTTAGGGTATTTCGGTGAACCTCTGCCTCCATGGGAGAAATATACAGCATGTTCTGGATCTAGCTTGCGCTCCTACAAATAGCTTGCTGCTGTCAGGTGAAATGAAAGACACTGTCGTGTCACCAGTGCTGGAGTTAAATGGAACTGCCAGCCCTGTTCTCTTCTATACTTGGAATGAGGGGAGAATGTCATCGTGTCCTTTGCCTCTAACAGGGGTGTAGCTACAGGGGACAAAATGAGGGCCATGTCCCCACCCCATAGAAAAACTCTGTCCTGCCCAATGCAGTTTTCATCCAGTCCCCAAATTTCTAGCATCGCAGAGAGTAAGACACTGAACATTGTTCATGCTGCGTTTCTGTTTCCTTGGACGCTTTGCCTGCTCCTTTTCTTTGGATCACGAACTGCGTTTCTAAATGCTTGGCTGAAGTTTTAAATTACTGCAGGGCATGAAATGGGAGGATTGAAGTAAAATTTCATGGGGGGTGAGAGGGAATTCATATTTTGAGAGGGCCTCAAAATGCCCTAAATCCCTCACCGTCATTGCCCCTAATAGCCCTGGTGACACAAGGGTTAAATGCCAGCAGTGCAGCCACAACATTGTGAATTCGATCCCAGGACTCCAAGGTTGACTTCCATCCTTTCCTAGGTCAGTTAAATGAGTAACCACCTTGTTGGAGACAATTGGCTTACATGTTGTAAACCAGAGTGCTTATGTAGTTCACTGTGAAGCAGTATAGAACTGTAAATGCTATTGCTATTGCTAATCGCAACATGTGGCCCTCCCTCCAAGGCTGTTTTTGCGCCCTTAAATTCTCCAGGTATCCCTTCTTCAGAGCAAACAAGAGTGTGGATTTCTTCTTCCGGAGATATCCAGGAGCAGCGATTCACCTTTTAAATAGTTTACTGGGGAGCAAAAGGAATAGTGGTGTTGCTTTGTTCAGCACCAGCCGATATCTATTTTTCAAAGCCAGAATTGGACTTCCAGGTTTGGGGTCTTTTGACAATGTTGAAAAATTCACATGGTCTCTGGATTTGCCCAGGGGCAGAAAATTTGGCCCAATGGCCATCATAGTCCCCTACCCCTGCTTCAAAGGTCCAAATAAAACAGAGTCTCCCATGTCCAAGGAGAAAGTAAAGTGGTTTGGTAGGATAGTGAGAATGAACTGGATCTTTTCCTTCCTGTGAATGTTTTTAATAACTATATAAATGGGCATCTTTCTCTCTTTCTCTTTGCAGACAGAAGTCCAGAAAGATGTGGCCAGCTTGACAGAACCCTTGGCAGAAACCTCTGGATTGCAGCAGGTGAGTCCCACATTTCAGTTGTTGCTTGTATTAATCCAGTGTGAAGGCAAGAGGGCAGTGTTGCAAAATGTGTATCGCTTTGGATGTAAATTCAGGTTACAGCCATGAATCCTGCCTTTTAATAGTACTCAGGGTTGCCAGGGGTCCCTTGTTATAAGGACAATCCCTTATTTGAGAGCCAGAATCTGTCCCTTAAAATGCTAGTAGGTGTCCTATGATAAGGAATGTCCTCTATTTAAGGGTAGGAGAGCTTTATCTTTTATGTAGACTAAACATGATGTCCCCCCAAATCCTGTACTTTTGGGTAGCTGGAAGCATTCCTAAAAACAGATAGATCCATCATATTATTTTTGAATGTGGGCACTATATTAATTTTGCAGAGAAATACATGTTTAGATTAGATGAAATCAATACAGCTGGCCCTCCGTATCCATGGATTCTTTATCCATGGATCCATGGCATAGTCCAAAACATCAGCATTCCAAAAAGCAATGCTTGATTTTGACATTTTAAATTTTGGCATTTTAAACCATTTTAATCCTCCATTGTACTGAGTGGGACTTGAGCATCCATGGATTTTTGACTAAACATTAGGCTTATCCATGTGGTGTAAAACTCTTTTAATCTTAATTTTGTCGTTTTTAATTTACCTCTATGTGCATTTTATTGTATTCCGTGCCTTTTTGGAAGCTGCCTCAATTTCAGCCTGGTAGAAAGGCAGGATATAAATAAAAGGATGGATGGGATGGATTTTTTTTCCCCAAGCGAAATGGGCTCATTTCTACCTTGCTCCAGAGCTGCACCCCTGGTAGCCCCTATTTTGAACAGTATTTGGGTGAAAGCAGAATAATAATAATAATTGATGGCATTTTCCCCCTTCTCTTCCCACCACAGGCTTTGTTACGGAGAGCCAAGCGCCACAGCACCCACATTTCCATCTGCACCTACTGCTGCAAGTGCTGCAAGAACAAGGGCTGTGGTTTCTGTTGTCGGACATGAAAAGTGAACAAAAACCTCCACGACTAACTGCTCTCCTGTTACGCCACCACAAAAACACAAACCCGCTCAGAGACACAACAGGATCCCCATACTGGCCCTTGCTCCTCTCCCCAGAGGCACTGTCCATATTTATTAGTTTGACACTCTTATTTTTTTGTTCTTTTGCTTGTTTGCTTTGTACATTGTTTGTTACTGGGAATTAAAAGTGTTTTTATCTCATATATGTCTCACCGCGAATTGATGGTTATCCCTTCCTTCCTCACCTTCCTCTGTGTATGTGTGCCTTCAAGTTACCTACCGATTTATGGCAACCCCATGAATTTGAGAGGGTTTTCTTAAGCAAGGAATACTCAAAGATGGTTTGCCATTGCCTTCTTCTGAAATATTGCCTCCAGTCCCTGGTATTCACTGGCGCTCTCCCATCCAAATACTAACTACGGTTGACTCTGTTTAGTTTCCAGGATCTGAGTGGATCTAGTGCCTCAAACTGTTTGAATTGGAGGGAGGTTTTCACACCGCACAATTACAGAGCTATGATTCCACTTGAAGTGCCATGGCAACATCCTATGGAATCCTGGGATTTGCAGTTTTCAGAGGGGCAATTCTCAGGCCTCACCAAACTACAAATCCAAAGATCCCATGCCTTCTGCCCCTGCTGGATTGCTGGCTCTCATGCGGCCATTCAAGGCAGAGGAGCCTGGTTAGGAAAGAAAATGTGGCAACCCTATCTAAAGTGTGCTTGAACTCCTTAATGGAAGTCAGCCGCTCCTTCAGCCCCCCAAAGAGATCTCTGCGGTTTCCTCCCCGCCGTTGCCCTGACTCCAAATTAAATCACAGCAATAAAAGCAACGGGAGCATGCTGAAAGTACAAAAATAGAGACATATACTTTGAAAGTCTTGACAGAAAAATCCACTGACACAATGGGCTCAGAACAGCAGGAAAGAGCGCATTCTTAGAAAAGAAGAAGGGGATTTAAATAGCACATCTTCATTTCCCACAGCGGGCAGTCCTGGGGGGGCAACCATCACTTTTAACTATCCCTTTGCAAACAAGCCTTCCCAGGAGGGTAAGGATCAATAATATATCCTCACAAGGAAAGAGCCGTAGGAGGTAATGCCAAGATATCTCCCCACAAAATAGTGGAAGCCAGGATTCTATAGCCTTAAAATATCCCCCCTTGGATAGCAAGACATCTTGGGAGTTAAAATTAATACTGCTTCCTGCAGCAGAGTGCTCCAAGGTTTTATTCTAACAACGTTCCCCAGGGCATTGTGAGAGTTAACCCTTGTAGCCAAGGAACCCCCAAAGGTTCATGTATTCAGGTATCCTAAATTGATGCCACATCTCCGTCTCTCCTGCCCGATTGCACTTGCTGCTCTAGCTAGTGTTAATTCTAGGTATACAAGCACTTGTTAAATAGAAAGAGATTTGGGCACACTCCGTTGTCCATTCCCTTCTCGGATCACACATTGGAATAGATTTGGTCACTGCCAGAGGCGGTCTGCCAATTGCTCAGGTTCCCATAAAGTCCAGCAGCAGATGCTCCCGTTGATACATTCTCATAGTCTTCTGCTATTTCCATGTTCTCGTAGGCCTCGGTATTGAGATCCTTTAAAAAAATGGGGGGTGGGGGGAGTTGGGAAGAAAAGACAAGGTTTGTGAGTATGCAGACCTAAAGAAAACCAACAGGGTGTAGTGGTTTGAATGGTGGACTTGGATTCCAGGAGCCCTAGAAACCAAGATGACTAAAGATGTTGTACTTTGGATCTACTATGAAATTACACACCCAACTCGCTAGAAAAGGCAATGATGCTTGGTAAGGTAGAAGGCTGTAGGAAAAGAAGAAGACCTTATTCCTGATGGACAGATTCAATCAAGGAGTCTGCCTAATGCATTTGCTGCTTCTGGATGAAGTTGGACCAGAAAGCCAGTTGCTAACAATATACACGTCTCAAGTCAAGTCGAGGCAATGCATCATTTATTGCCAAGTCAAATCCAAGTAGAGCCATTGAAGCGACCTGAGTCTGAGTCAATCGACTCAAGTCTTCATCACTGATAGGATGCCAGGTATGTATTTTTCACTATAACCCTGGCCAGCATGGGGGATTCTGGGAATTGTAGTAGAAAGAAAAGTAACTCTTCCAAGCTCTGGCTCTTAGTCTAAATAAGCTGGAAAGAACAGCCCTAGAGAAACCAGGAGGGGACTGGACTGCTCTGAGGGTGCTGCTTACATTGTCATCAGTGGGATTTCCACCAGCTTTGGGCTTGGGCTTGCTGTACATGTTGAGTTGCTCTTCCTTCTTGGATTTGGGTGGTTTCTCTTTTTTTGCCGGTTTCTCTTTTTTTTCAGGTTTCTTCTGCTCCAGGGCTCCATCCGTGACATACAGTGTAGGATCTTCTTCTTCCTCCTCTTCTTGATTTCCCCCCTTTTTCCTAGAGAAAGCAGAAAGAAAGAAAAAGGGAAGAGAGTGCTGTTACATTCACTGTAATGGGATGTAGAAAATAGATTGCTGGAGGAAAAATCAGCACTTTTAACAGCAACTCCTTGAATAAAAAGTGGCCAATGAAACTTTTCCAGGCGTGAAAGTAAACACCACCATCTGATGCGATAATGCAAGGGTGGACAAAGTGCGGGTAGTGGTTTGAGTATTGGGTTCTGACTTGGAGACCAGGGTTTGCACCCCTGCTCAGCCCTGGAAACCCACTGGGTGACCAGGTCATATTGGAGTTTATCAGACAAGGGAAATTGGAAGTATAATTCAATGGCAATCCGAACGCAATCATGGGGTTTCACCTTATTGCGTGATAAGACTACCACACACAATTTTGGGCAATGGCAAGCTATTTTTGGGCAATGGGAGGTCAGTTCGAACGCAATTCGAATTCATGTAAATTCACTGAACTAGCAAATTCACATGAATGCGTTCTGGCCCCACTTTCTTTTCATTTGAAATTAAGAGAAATTCCTCCCATGTGATAAACTCCGAAATCTCCTCCTCAGAGGAAGGAAAAGGCAAACCACCCATGAATTCATCTTGTCAAGAAAAACCTATGATGGATTTGCCTTAGGGTCACCGTAACTCAGAAACAACTTGAAGGCACCTGACAACAGGTCTAAAATAGCTAAAGGAATCCTCAAAACATGGCAAAATGCCCCCTCTGCCCCCTAGAAGGTATTTTAGGGCAACTGGGGGTAACATAGGCTTTTGGGAATTTTTTACAGGGCTGCATTGGGGGGAAAGCCAGGAAAAGTGGCCAGGCAATGTCAGCATGTGGGCAAGATGGCAGAAATTGAGCCTACTTATAAGGGAAAGATTCTGCACCCTCCTCTCCTCTTCCTCCTTCCACTGATGAATTGAGCGGAAACTCAATGAATTGATTGCAAACGCAGGTTTAATCTGCACTACAAAAATAATGCAGTTTGACACTGCTCCAACTGCCATGGCTCAATGCTATGAAATTTGGGGCTCTGCATTCTCTGTCAGAGAGCTCTGGTGTCACAGCAAATTACAAATCCCAGGATTCCATAGGATGGGGGCATGACAGTTAAAGCGGTGTCAAACTGCATTATTTCTGCAGTGCAAATTAGACCTGAGATTGCAGCAGTGGAAGCAAGCCAAGGACAGAGTTGGAAATGGGAAATGGAGAAAGAAACTGGGACATTTTTCAAAGCAGCTGTGAAAATGGGAAAACATGATTCATTGTGACTGTCTCTGCAAAATTACGATATGTGTGCTGTTGCTCACTTCTGTATGAATATTTACAGCCTATGCTGTTGTTAAACGGCTGGTAAACAAAGCTGGCAATCTGTCCCATAAAATGAGATGATTTTTTCAAGAATAGTGTGTAAGTGCAAAGTGGTGTTTTTTAAATGTATTGTTTGCATTGTAGACCCAAGCCAGCATCTGCTTAGAAGTGATATGGCTACAGATGCATGGAGCTGATCCTTGTGGCTTTCTCACCTGCTTGTCGCCATCTTGTAGCCCACAATCCCCATCAGGCTAAGGAAGAGGACACCCCCAACAGCACCTCCTGACACCATGAGAATAAGAGTCATGTCCACTGTGGGAGGGAAAGAGACAATTAAACCTTGCAGCTATGGCCTATAGAGATAACTATATGAAGTCAGAAGATTGCTTTTGACAACTAGCATGCTGGCAGAAATTCAGCTGGTGAAGCTTTTTCCACTCTTCAACTGTTAATTATAGCCAATGCGGTGTAGAGGTTAGAGTGTTGGACTTGGACTCTGGGAGACCAGGGTTTGAATCCCCGCTCATCTATGGAAACATACCCCATGACTTGGGTAAGTCACACTTTCTCAACCCCAGAGGAAAGGCATGGCAAACCCTCCCTGAACAAATCTCATCATGAAAACCCCTGTGATCGGTTCATCTTAAGGTTGCCATACATCAGAAATGACTTGAAGGCACATAACGACAATGATAAGGCTGACATAGGCATTTGGCACCTATGAGCAGCTTCTAAAGCCCTATGCTGAGACCTGTCCTATATTTCAGTGCTTGAGAAAGTCTCTTCTTGTGGATGACATTTCCCAGGATTTCTCCTGCTTTCATAGAGCTAAGTTTATTACTGTTTCCTAACCTAGAGCTTTATCACACAACAAAAGAAAGCCAACATGCAGCAAGATAGAAGTGGCTTTCTCCTTACCTCTCCGCATGCCGCTGAAATGTTTCTGTTCCCTTCCCCAAAGAGATGGTCATAAAAGTGTGTCTTTTGTTACGCTGGAAAAATCCATTGAGGAAAAGGCATTCTTTTACAACTGTCTCCCTCTAGAAGGATAACAGAAGTGCTACAATGTCAAGTGGAAAGGTAAAGAGAAAGCTGCTTCTCTCTCGTGCGTCTTGGCTTACTTTTGTCATGAAATAAAGCTCTGGGAAAATATTAGTTTAAAAACACAGCTGATCTGGGATTGTAAAAGAATGAACGATAATCTTCAGTCTGAGTTTGCAGTAACTTTCAGGAGGAATGGAGTGGAAACTATGCAGATCTCTCATGACATTGTATGAGTTCATTTGTTCCCACTGGGTGTCCAAAAGCCAGGATTGGAAGTCCATTTGGACATGACACAACTATTACTTTAAAAATGCCCTGCCTGTCAGATAGCTGTGCCAACCACAGAGCCTCCTTGCTTTAACTGCCCCCACCTTACCTGCCTGGATGGTGGGCAAGGTGACTTGGCTGGGCCCATGTTGGTTGGTAGCTGTGCAGGAGACGTTGGCCAAAGTGGAGGCAGAGCCCCTCAACACCCCGATGATGGCTTGTCCCCAAGAGGCTGAGGCTGCCTGCAGATCAGAGCTGTTGAAGTCCCCAGGAACGGTACGGTTTGGGAAACGCCACTCGATGCTCGGTAAGGGGTTTCCCTCTGCCACACAATAACAGGTTACTGTCTCCCCAGTCCTTGAGACAGTGCAATTCCCTTGTGGCAGGATCACAGGCTTATCTGCAGTGAGACCAGAGGGATAATTTAAGGAAAAAAACAATAAACCTGGAATGGGTCCACACTGCAGAATTATAGCAGTTTGATCCCACTTTAACCACCACATCTCTGTCCTATAGAATTCTAGGCTTTATAGTTAGGTGAGTTACTTAGCATTCCCTATTGCATTCCCTTGACCTACAACATTAGAGCTTTCTGGCAAAGAATTCTAAGTACTGCATGAAACTGCAAATCCCAGGAATTCATATGGTGGAACCATGACAGTTTAAGTGGGATCAAACTGCTGTAATTCCAGTGCGGATATGCCATACAGAGTCTGTTGTTTCCATGATCCGTCTAAACTAGTCTTTTTCAATGTTCAGCTACAAGTCCCATCATGTCTTGGTTCCATGAGCTGGGAATGATAGGTACTGTAGTTCAACATATTTGGAAGACCTCAGTTGGAGAAGCCTAACTTAAATTATTGCCCCAACATCGCTTCCAAACAAAACTGAAATATATCCTTGTTGATGTCCATTGCTTTTCTGAAAATGTTTTGTCTCACATATGTTGCCAGCTCCTCACTAGATAAAGGCTCCAACATCTGTCTCTGCTGAAGAAACCTTTCTTTTTCCACAACCCACAAGTGATGATTGAGAGATGAGAACAGTCAAGAAGAGAATGAACCCAATGTCTGCCCTGTATAACCCCAACGCCTGTATGGATGGTCCTAGATGGGGTTGCCAACTGATAGGAATAGAACAAATGACCGGCTGCTGTGCCTAACACCCACTTGATATGCGGGAAGCTTCTCACAGTATAAAACTAAAAATGTCCACTCCTGTTAAAGGCAGAAGAACAAGAGCTGACACAAAAATTGCCACCCTGTGCTGATAGTGAATTAAATGCCATTGGGATTTTTCAGATGTCTTGTGCCTGCCAGGGAGAAATTCTGCAGGAGCGATCTTTCCGAGGGACAGAAATGCAGTGGCAGCAAAAGTTTCACTGGCTAGCATTCGGTCAGACTCTACTAAAAGATACAATAGGCCTGGATGAATAAAGAGGTGGCTCTGCAGTGTCAACAAAGCAAGCATGAAAGTGAACCAATTGAATAGTCCTCTTACACTCCACATTGAGGTAGGTGGGTGGTGAGTCCTCTCCCATTCCCACGTCGTTCTCCGCAACACAGTGGAACGGCCCAGAGTCCCTCCGTATATCAGCCACCTTCACTTCTGGTCCTGTGCCTGCTGCCCGTAGCGGTGCTTTGCGTGGTCCGATGAACCAGCGGTAGCTGATGGGAGGTGGATTACTTTGGCTGCTGCAACGCAGGGTGACACTGTCTCCTTCTTTCAGGGTTGGATTCCCCACTACAGAGACAACTGCATTTTTGGGAGTATCTTGGGGGGGGGATGAGAAGGAGAGACAGTGTGGTGTAGTGGTTAATGAAAGGAACTAAAGCCCTCCATGTCCAAAGATTTCTTTGTGGCTTCTTTGCATCCACAGCTTGAAAATATTTTAAAATGTTGATTTTGACATTTTATATAAGGGACACCATTTTACTATGCCATTGTATTTAATAGGACTTGAGTATCCATGGATTTTGATATCCACAGAGGATCCTGGAGCCAGAGAAAGCAAAATATCTCCCAAAACTATAAAGCCCAAAATTCCATAGCATTGAGCCATGGCAGTTAAAGCAGTGTCAAACTGTATTGATATTGCAGTGTAGATGCATCCTCAGTCTTATGGATGTAGCTACCAATGAGAAGCTACTCATGGGTGTAGCTCCCACTATGTCACTCCTGGTCCCTGTCCTGACAGACAAGATGGCAGTGGCAGAACCTCGTGGGGGACACACACATACTTCTTGCTCCTGGGTCCCAGAGTATGAAGTAACACCAGTCTTTCTCCTTCAACTCACACTTCTCAGATTTTCTTTCAGGCTAAAAACTGCCTGCATTTAGAGCAGGAAGAAGAGAACAGCTGAACAACATTTTTTAGATATATCTGAATTAACATACGAACACTGGGCTAGCTTTTTCCTCAGGGCAGAAATATTGATGCTTAACTCAGGTCAAGAGTGTAGAGCCTTTATTATATATATTGTTCATATAACTTATGCCTATCCAGATGTTGTTAGGCTGTAACTCCCATCAGCTTTAGGTACTACAACCAATAATGAGGGAGAATGGTATTGTATGCCAACAGCTTCTAGATGGGCATGCTGCCCACCCCATCAAACCCTTTGGGTGATGGGGGGGATGGAATAGAAGAAATATCTCATTTGGTATTTATTTTGAATGCATGTGAGCAAGTAACTAGTCCTTATTATTATTATTGTTGTTGTTGTTGTTGTTGTGGTATATAGAGGAAAGCAACAGAAAGACAAATAAACGAGTCCCAGAGCAAATCGAACCTGAACTAGAAGCCAAGATGATTAAACTGTGACTATTGTACTTTGGCCATATCATGAGAAGACATGGTTCATTAGAACAGACAATAGTAAAATAGAAAGCAGAAGGAAAAGAGAAAGACCACATTACAGATGAATAGACTCAACCAAGGAAGCCATGGCCCTGAGTCTGCAAGACCTGAGCAGGGCTGTTGAGGATAGAGTGACTTGGGAGGACTCTCATTCATAGGGTCACCATTCGTCAAAGCTGACTTGACGGAAGTTAACAACAACAACCAAGTTTTGAAAATGTTAAATTGGCACCATTTTTGTGTGTAGAATACCTAAACCTGAAGCTTGGAAGAGAACATGCCTTGCACTGAACTCTTTTTCTACCCATTATCCAGGAGTACCATGTTCAGATACTCACATTTAACCTGCAGGTAGATCCCATTGCGAGACTGTTGCTGGTTTGGGAAGGTGGCTGTGCACTGAAGATATTTGCCATGGTCCTTGTGGGAAGGGGTGTAGCTAAATCCCGATTCCGTCCTCCAGGCTCCCCCTGCCAAGCGCTCCTGGACTGTAACAGCCTTGGGTCCATCAAGATTCCAGGTGAGGATGGGTGGCGCTAAGGGACAGGTGTGCAGGGTTGAGCAGGTAACCAAGGTGTGATCACCTTCTGTCAGCAAGCCTGGGTCACTCAGCTCCAGTTGGTTTGGAGTTTCTGCAAAGAGAGAGACAATAAAGGAAAGAAGAGAGACTAGGAGAAGATGGATCAATATGCTAGAGACACAGTATGTAGATAAACCACCCTGTTGAATTTTTGCCTGTCACAAAACCATTATAAGTACAAGTCTCCTCTTTGGGGGATCAGGCCTATAACATGTTGAGTCACCCAGGATGGACTTTGAGAAAGAATTCACTGAAGCTCAGCCGAAACAGCATGTTTTGAAAAGCCGGGCACAGGCAAGGGATGTGTGAAATGGAAGCACCATGCTTTCTGAGCATGCAAACAGAGATTTCCACTCACTGTTAGAGAACCATAGCTAGCCCTTATACATATTATCCCTGCTTTTAACACCGAGCTTGGAAAACTTCAGATGTGTTCCTTTTTGAAGGACTACACCTCCCAGACCCACCCACCCCAGATAGCACGAGGAATTCTGGGAACTATAGTCCAAAAGGTTACTTTTCCAATTTTTGCTGCTTTGTCCTTTGCTCCTGAGCCTCAACTGGCCAAAGATGCCAGATGGCAAGATTGGCCCTGGAGTATTAGTGTTTCTTGGGCAAGAAATCCTGAGTTATCCTTTTTGCCAATGCCATCCCTGCCCATTTAATTACTAATTTCTTTTGGTTACAACCAACACAGCAAGAGAAGAGAGACCATAGTGGATCCTGAGGGCTTCTTTCCCACCTTGCTCATACTCTTGGAGAGAGGGCTCTTCCACACTACACAATTAGTCTATGACACTTTGATTCGACTTTAACCGCTCCAGCTGCATCCGATAGAATCCTGGGGTTTGTAGTCTGGCAAGGCACAAGAGGAACATGGCAAAGAATTCTAAATGCATCCCCTAAACTGTAAATCCCAGGATTCCCTAAGATATTGTCATGGCAATTAAAGTGGAACCATGGTGCTATAATGGTGCAGTATGATGAGGCTCTTGATGATTGCAGCCTAGGTCTCCTTATCTTTACTTTGTTTTTAACAGTTTCTTTGGAGGAAGACACAGAATACATAGGGGAGCAGGCTGCCCAGTATACCTGTTACTTCCACCCGGACTGTGATGTCATAGAACCGATGCTTGACCGAATCAGGGTTGATCCAGACATAGTAGCTCATGGAGTCCTCATTCCTCACAGGGCTGATGCTGAGAGTACAATTGCCCATCTCCAGGTCTCCCAACACCTCCGTCCGTCCCTGGTAATCCGGCAGAACAGTCTCTGGGCTTTGGCTGTTGTAGATTTCAGGGTAGCCTCGTGAGCGGTACTGGTACCACGCCACGCTGAACTTGCCTTCCCAAGAATCCCGGGAACCTGGGTAGGTGAATGAGCACGGAATGACTACGCAGGAGCCCCGGAGGGCCTGGATTGTGCTTGGCAGTGTGGAACTCCAGGCTTCGGAAACGGGGCTGTAAAACAGAACTGGAGAAAAGAAAGGGGTGTAAGTGGGATAGATGGAGAGAGCATCAATTTGAGCAAAGATTATGAGATTCAGATTGGGTTGGAAGGCCATATGCCACAAAGAAGACCTTTAGAAGTCACAATATAAAAAGGAAAAGGAAAGGAATATGATGGTATCTTTAAGAATGGTTGTTGCAATGGTTCCTTCATTTTATTCATTTGTTTATATTCTGCTTTATTCCCAAGATGGTTTACAAAGTTTAAAATAGATACAGCTTAATATTCACATCAAACAAAAGCTTTAAAAAATATATCATTAAGCTATACTAGAATTTTAAAAAAGGTTAAAAATGTGATCATTGAAATGAAAAACGACAATATGTTACAGACCATGCAGACAATGCATTACAATATGAATGGTGACAAACAAGAGCATGTTACAGGCAATATGATACATTATGGGACATTTCACAATACATTATGGAAGGCCCTTTCCACCTAAAAAGTCCACCCTCAAAGGCCTACTGAAAAAGATAAACATAAAGAAAATCACCTTTCTGGGGGCAACCACCAAGAAGGCCCTGCCCTGTGTTCCCACAAGATGTACTTGTGAAAGTCGTGGGGCAGAGAGAAGAGCCTCCCTAACAGATCTCAAAGCATGGGCAGGCCTTTATGGGCTTCAGTCTGCTTCTCCAGATGCATTAATGGAGTATAGTATTAAAACTACAGCCAGTTCTTGGCACAACCATGTAAAAGCTTATGGCCATTATCCCAATTTTCATCTTTCCTTATCTTATGACACTCCAGATCCCATGTCACTAAATGAAGGAACTTCAGGAACTCACCTAGGAAAAATGCCAGCTGGAGAGATTTGGTGGCGAGTTTCATGATGCGATGTCCCTTGAGGATTGCAACCCTGAGAGAGTGTCAGGGCATGGGGGCTGGGGAGGTCCTTCTACTCTTCCTCTCTGTCATGCACGACAAGCTGATAGTAAACTGGTTGGGAAAAAGAAGATGTAAATGAAATTAACAAGAAGAAGAAAGAAGCAACAACACTGGGTGCCCATCAACTTTAATTCCTTCGCAGCTTAATGGCAATGATTGAAGACTTGGGCTTTCCAAAAGTGAGCTGTCAACTCTCTCACTTGCCCCTGTCTTTTACAGGAGAGTGATCTGAAGACATAAGCCAGAAATCACACATGGATCACAGTAACACTGCAGCATGACATTTGTAGTTTGAAAACTGCATGCATACTTTGGTTGGAATCCTGTTGGTGACACACATACATGGGATTTTTTGTTCTTCGAAAACCTTCACTTCTGCAACTCCTGCTATTAAAGGCAAAAGAACCAGTTATTTGGCAGTAAGTTGCTACAGAATGGGAAAGGGGGGGGGTACACTTGGTGGTGTCCTACTATCAGCCAAGAGACCAAGGAGCCTGTACCTCTTGGAAAAAACTTTATGGCAAGAAGAGAGCCCAACATGACCATATCCATTAACCAGGTAAAGAACTGCTCCAGGGAGCTTGAGTCCTCTACTCCTTGCTCCAGTGTACAAATACTGAATGATAAGACCATTAAGATTATACGTCTTTGCCCCTAGAGACCATATTGTAAATAGACATGATAAGAAAGGGGAAAGGAACACTGAGCCATGGCAGTTAAAGGGGGTCAAAGTGGATTATTCCTGCAGTGCGGCAGCAGCCAAGGATGCAGAAATGAGATCTCAGCTTTTTTCAATTGTGTGTAATTCCCTCATGAGATGGGTTACTACAAGTACGCAGATGGTCTGGTGCAAGAAGGCTGAAACCAGACTGATTCTTTTTTTATGCTAAACCAGTTGGCAATATAACAGCAATAATAATAATAATAATAATAATAATAATAATAATAATAATGTGGAAATATTTTGAAAATAATGAATGTAGGAAAGGTCAACTGGAAATGCTGACACACAAAAAATGGAACAGCCAGAAGATTTGCTGGAAGCATGAGAGGTATAAAGATAATATCTGTCCTTTTGTGGATTGTGCAGGATTTCACAAATCTTTCGAAATACAGTTTGGACTCAAACTTTGTCCTCCTCCTGCCTTTGGCCAAATATGGATGATTACCATTTGGCTCAATGCAGTACCTTCAGTGCAGAATACTTGGAGATCTGACTTTACCTCTACATTAGTAAGCATCATTAATGGGCCCCATGTCCAATATATCTCATTATGGTAATATATGGAAATACAGGTATTCCAAAAACCCCAAAAATCCAAAACACCTCTGGTCCCAAGCATTTTGGATAAAGGGGAGACTCAACCTGTCATCATCATCATCATCCTCCTCACCATCACCATCATCACACATCAGTGTCAAAGTGCAATAAATGTATGGAGTGGAGAAGACCCTAGTAGCAGCCATTCCACCAGTCCACCTGAACTGTTTCCACTCCACCTTGGGGTTGCAAAAACACCACCTTTAACAGGGCCACCCTAAGACATTTAACTGCCTGAAACAAAGCAAGAAAATGCATCCTTTATCACTCAGGGTGCATCTACACTGTAGAAATAATGCTGTTTGACATCACTTAGGTTGCTCCATGCTACAGAATGCAAGGATCTGTAGTTTTATAAGCTCTAGCCTTCTCTGCCAAGGAATGCTGGTGCATCATAAAAATACAAACCCCAGGATTCTATAGGATGGAGCAAGGGCAGTTAAAGTGGTGTCAACTTGCATTAATCCTATAGTGTAGCTGCACCCACTAGTTATTTTGCCACGACATCCCGCAAGCATTTCCTCACTCCCTGGCTGCAAAGATGCAATGATAGATGAAGGCTGTGATGCTGTTGGCCATCAAAACTATGCTGGCATCAGGAGCATAACACCAGCAGGGAAAAAAGCTCATTCTCTCAGGAGATTCAGGAGCTGGCAGAGCACCTTGCTATGCTAACAGAGTAGGCTTCACTGCTGTCACTCTGCCACAGCTACACAAGGCTCAAAACTGTCTCTTCCACTTTCAAAGATCCTTCTACTTCAACTAGTTAATACTTCAAAGCTTGTTTAAATAAAAAGGCCTTTTCCTACTGGTCCAAAGAGAACAAAGAGGGGCTAGTCTACCTTCTCACCAGGGAAGAGTTCCTCAATCTGGGAGCAGCCACCAAGCCCCAAAAAAGGAGGAGGGATGGGGAAATACACATTCCATTAAGAGAATAGTCCACCATCAGCTTGGAATCATCCCAGCCTTTACATCTTCTTCTTTAAACTAGAAAAACCAAGGTCATTGAAAAGTAGACCATTTTCAAACCAATAAGCAAACACAGGAGACCACACACACACTGGTTAGGAAATGCTTCAAAAATACTGTATGTTTAGATGACAAGATTTTTCACTTCCCAAGGACCTGGGGATGATTCATGAAAACCAAGTGGATCTTGCATTGCAAAATCATATACGCATCCAAACACACATTTAGAAATTAAGACCAAAGTCTTAACTAATGAGCATCCTTGAGTCCTAGTCTTGGGGAAAAGGCAGCATAGAAAGAAAGTGAACGGCAACAACAATTTCTCAGTCAACAAGCTCACAAAATACATAGACGCCTTAGACAGTCTTTGCATGTTGCAGCAACAAAAGAATGAAGCCTTGCAAATTTTAGCAAGCTGCTGCTTTACTCCCTGACCTAGAGATTCGCAGGAGCCCTTTCTTCTTGGCTGGAACTCTGTTGTTGTTGTTGTTGCATGTTGTTGTTGTGGTGGCGAAACGACTTCAAGTTGTTTCGGACTTATGGCAACCCTAATCCGGATAGGGGGAAAAGAAGCAAGTCTAGCAGTTTGAAAGCATCTAAAAGTGTAAGTAGATAAATAGGTACCACTTCAGTAGGTAGGTAACAACATTCCTAAAGTGGAGACTCAGTGCCAGACTCTAAGATCTGGCAACCCTACCTGTAGTAGTGCATTACTAGGCGTCACCCAGGTGCCACATCATCTATAAAGAAATACCAGACCGCAATGGGTAGGAAGGGTGATGTATCAGCAGTGTCAGTAGGATTAGTCAAGGTTTGCTGAAACAGTCGCACACATGCAAACACAAACAAACATTCATTGAGACATACCCCATAATTGCATTGGGAACAGAGTGGGAGTAGGGATACGAGAATGGAATAGTATGGAAAGGTATTGCTTACTGACTGGAACAGTGAATATGGATACTTCTCCACGCTAGAACATTTTATTGCAGGGTTCGCTTCTGTCTCTGAGTACCAGCTCCAGTGGGTCCAACAGCACTGGGAGAAAGCTACTGCTTTCACATTCTATTTCTGGCACCCTCAAAGGTTTCTGGTTACTGGGTGAAACAGGATGTTGGGCTTTCGGTTCCAATTTACTGGGGGTTTCGTTCTGACCTTAAGAAACAAATATTTCTTTCAAATGCAGCTTGGCAACTCTTTCCCTTTCCCTCAAAAATAAATAAATCATCAGCATCATTCCATGCCTTTGCAATCATCTACATGAGGCCTGGGAAGGAGAAAACAAATTGCAATTATCTGGGGTGCTTTTCTATTTCAGTCTAGTAAGTTTCATAAGAGCAAAAGCATTCAGTTGCCTCTCCTGTTGGTGCTTTTTAAACAACAAATTTTAGTCCTTAACAGGCTTGTAGACCCTGTACAAACTGGCCTGAAAGGCCGGCCTGGAGATGGAGTTGGGTTGTCGTGTCCACATGATGCATGCCCCGACTCCACCCCCCAGGGCACCATGACACCATGCGCCACGCCACATAGCGCACAGCGTCATGATGCTCCTTTGGTGCTGCATCCATATGACGCAGCGCTGAAGGAGTGCCACTAAGCCTCAGCCCCACAGCTATGGTGCCCTTTCCAGGGCGCAAAAAGGAGCCACTTTTTGCAGCTCTTTTTCGTGCCCTGGAAAGGCCAGATCAGGGGTGCAGCGTAAGGCTGCCATGGCCTCAATCTGGCTGAAATAAGGGCAGCGCCATGCTGCACCTTTGGGACTGTTTGTACAGCCCTGCAGTCTCCTGGACAGTTTTAATGCATTTGTTGCCTGCCTTTGTGGCTTAATGCTGAGGGCAATGTGCATTCTGCACTCCCTTATATTTTTCACTGATTATGTCTAGAAACAATGGTATCACAAAACAGGTTAGTGGATTCTAGGGTAGCAATAGCTGGGATGAGAAAGAAACCCTTGGTTTGAAAAGTTGCTTCTTGTTCAGCTCCGTGTAGTCTGACGGGGAGGTGTTACAAACCGCCGCTTTGCGGCAGTCTGCCGGCTCTGCTCTTTGCTCCGCAAGGGAGTCGCAGCATACAAACCGCACGACTCCCTCGCGGAGCAAAAAAGAAGCTCCAAAATGGAGCTTCTTCCTGCGACACCATTATGACATCGCGAGGCGCCCATGGCGCACCTGCGACGTCATAACCGCCGTGACCCGTCTGGACGCTATGCATCCAAGACATAAACATGGCGGCAGCCATGTGGAATGGCCGCTGCCATTTGTCATGGACTGAGTCCGTGCTAGGGAAAGGGGCGTCTAGAAGAGACGCCCCTTTTATAAAATGGGATGTCCTGAGGACGTCCGAAATGGCGGTATATAACCCGCATTACATCTTTGAGCTATTTGCTGGCAAAAACAACGGACTGTGCAACATTCCTTCCAATTGTCCCTGATTTGGCAAAGATTTTGTTGTCGTTAATTGACCTTCTCTGTCATCTCAGTTTTTCGGCTGATTTTAAAATGTTCCACTTTTTCTCGCCTCCTCCCACTTCCCCCTTTTGCCTTCAGCTTGTTTCAGTTGCTGCAAAGTCAATTCAAAGTGCAAAAGGAGTTTGCATTGAATTAACTCAGCAGGAAAAAAGGGAGAGGAGGGGGAGATTCTTGCCTTTCCCAGTAGGCTTAGGCAAAAGCAAACTGCTGCAGCTGCTCCTAGATTGGATGTTCTGCCACGTAAATAACGTTTGCCATCTTGACTGCGCTCTGATGTTGCTTGGCCACATAGGTCTTAGTTGACAACTGTGAAATCTTAGCAGGCATGAACACTAATGGTAGCTTTTGCTCAATGTGGACCCAAGGCACAAGGAAAAATCTTCACCTACTGGATTTCTGCCTTTGTCAAGGCTGTTCAAAGCCCAGCAGGAGTCCTGCTATCCAAAAACCATACTGGACCCCCTCCTTTAACTTTATTGCTTAAACATGAATATGTTGAAATGGAAGGTTCAAGTTAAGGGGAATTGTCTGTGTAGTAGTCTGATGAAAATGGGGGAAAGGCCTTGTCCTGCAAGAGTCTGGAATACTGTCTGCACCACTTTGCCTCCCTGCTCCCCAACCAAGAATTGCCAGCTCTTCAATGGAAAACAAGAGCAGACAAGGGCACACGCGGTGCACAATAAAAATGGCAAGACATGTCCCATAGTGCCAATAACTATTTGATCTCTTTCCTTCTCCCTGTGGTGCTAGTTCTCACTTTCTAGAAATTCACAGCCCAGGAAAGAAAGGCATCATTCTTTTTGAAAGACAAGATTACCTCTTGCTGAGAGAGTTTAGCACAAAGCTTAACCTGAGCCAGAGTTTCCCTAAAACCACATTTCGGTAGTCCCCAAAGCTTCACAACTAGGAGATGTGAAATGGACAACCAAGAAAGGGCACATCTGAGTATATTTCTTCTCTCTTTGAACCACTGCTGCCTTTGGTCCACAGCCCAGGTCCCAGCTGCTCTTAACCAGACAATGTTCAAAACAAAACAAACAGCTTAATTTATATACCACTTCATACTGAACTAAGCGGTTTAAAACTGTAAGTAAAAACAGGAGCTTGCCGTTTTTAAAAAATGCCTGGATAAGCACGTCTGGGACCTGGGATATAACTGGGTTGCAGTTTCTTGGCAGCGGCAGCAGCAATGATTTCAATGGGATAAAATCAGTGAATAATCCAAAAATGTGACTGTATCCCATCAGGATGTAATGCAATAATTTCCTATGAAAGCTTATGCTACCAACTTCTTTCTTTCTCTCAGCTGGACTTACAGGTGCTACAATAAAGTTTACCACACGAAGGAGTTTGGGAGTTTATCCCATGAATATCTCGGAAAAATCACACAATTATGCGAAACAATTTCACACAACGTCGCAAAAAAACCCGCCATTAAAGTGACCACATGAATAACCCCTGGGTTTTAGATTGAATTTTAAAGAAGCTACCCGAGGTCCTGAAGTTATTTGGGGCTTTGGTTCAGCACCCTGGATGGCTCCCTTAAATCCCGCATCTTGTTTAAGATTCACCAGTTGCCATAGGATCCCATTTTATCTCCTCTAGCCATGGCCCTTTAGCATCTTCTTGGCCAAGTGGTGTCATGATAAACTTTGCAATGTAGGTCTTCCTCATGGCAGTCCCTATAATGACATGCATATGGAGAAGCCAAAATGCAGGGGTCTGTGTTGATCTATCTATCTGTCTGTCTGTCTGTCTATGTATCTAAAGGCATTTCTCCCAGTTTTCCTCTTGCACCAGAAACAGGTAAAGGGAATGATACAAGACACCCTGATTTTTTGTTGTTGTTCTGATGCCATTACAGTCTTACATCTGGAAGGCGACCATTGCCTATTCCATGCCAATATGGGCAGTTTGGTACCCAGATGTGCCACTTTACAAATTCATAATAGATCAGGGTGACCAGACATCTTCTTTTTCTAGGACATGTCCTACATTTCAACCTTCTGTCAAGGAGGAATTTCCAAAAGTCCTCAGTTTTGAGTATGACTGAGACCAGTACTTTTTTAAAATTTAGATTAGCATTTTTAGTATTTAGTTGAGTATTTTTAGTTTTTATTTGGTAATGTCATACATGTTTCTTGAATGTCCTCCATTTTGCGGTGGCTTGTCCTCCTTTATGGTTATGATATCTGGTCACCCTGTACTAGATAGATAAACAGAATCAGGGAAGGGGCTGAGATTGACCAAAGAGTGTAGTTGGGGGGCAGACAGAGATGCCAGCTTTGGATGGTGCCCACCAAGGCTGCTTGATCTGCAAGCCAGCACTCACAAAGCCAGTTCCCCAGAGAGTAGGATTTTCTCTGGAGCTCATCGACTCGCTTTCGCTGGAACACAGCAGGGCTCGCGTCCAGAGGCGCGTGAGCCAGCCGCCAAGCACATGCCCCCTGAAGGTTCTGGCAGGCTGGCAGCCAGCCAAAACCCAGCTCAAAACAGAGGGAGAAAGAGAGAGTGGGAAAGAGTATAGAGCTACTAGCCTCCATGTATGCCATGCACCAGAACCTCAAAAACTGGCCAGTCACCTCTAATGCGGCTGAGTTAATTGTCGCCTGCAGCAGGGCAGACCACAACTCTCTCTGGTCTGCAACCCCCATCCTAGTTCACCACCACTAGTACACACATCAGGCCAAAACCCACCATCTAAATCTATGGGCCCAAACAGACAGGCCAAAATAAAGCTGCTTCGGGTCACTTTGGAGGTGTTCTGTTTAAATGATGCATGCATCCTAAGAGGCCAGAAGCCGTGCCAAAGCCATGCTCCAGTTCTAAGGATTTCAGTGTAGCTTTGGCGCAGCTTCTGGTCACTCCAAAGTGACATGAAGCAGCTTTATTTTGGCCTGTCTGTTTGGGCCCCATGTCTCTCTCAATCCCCACTTTTCCCACATCCAGTCTACAAACAATCCCCACATCCCCTTTGCTCACTGGTTCTGTTGCCAACCCACGGAAAGCCATGGGTATGTCATCCACAACAGCAGCGTTCCCTGCCATCCCCACCATCAAGTGTGCATAATGTTCTCTAGCAATGTACAGAGCTATGTAGCCTCAGGGCAATCAAAGCCGCTGTCCGTACCAATTTAAAGCCACTGTCGCTCATCCAGGCTCACATCCCCGCTGGCTAAACAGTGCTTAATTTCTTTCTTTTTAAAAAAGAGCACACAAACAAGTCACGCCTCTGAACTGAAAACCTTGCCCACATGTGGGGACTAGCTGTGACTCATGAAAGATGCTGCACATGTTGAATTTAGCCCTCTCCCCATTCATAGACCTTTTCATGTGACACACACACACACATTTTAGGATAGCATCTCCATAGGTGAGGAGGGATGGAGCCCATGTTAGCCGCAGCAACAAAACGACTTATAATGAACAATGTGGGTTTCAGTGTTGTCATATGATCATCAACATTCTGGACAGGAAATGGGCAAGTTAAGTGGCACTTAGGGAGGAATACTTTGGACATTCTCAGAGGCACTCTCATCACATCGGAAGGAATGAACTCTCTCTGAACTGTAAGGACTGCTAAGGAATGAAGGAATTGGTCACACAAATATGAATGCAGGCTTAGTTTGTGTAGGCATATCTATACATAACTATAGAATTCAAAGATATAGCTGTTTTAGTCTGTAGAATCAGTATGATAGCATACTAGATAGCAAAAAGCCACCTAACAGCATGCACATGCACACACACATCCTCTCAGCATAGCATATCTATGCGCATGCAGATATGCCTTCCCAGCACTGTTATTGTGTGCCTCCAAGTCATTTTGGACTTACCCTAAGGGGAACCTCTAATGGGGTTTTCTTGGCAAGTTTGTTCAGAAGAGGTTTGCCAATGCAATCCTCTGAGGCTGAAAGAGTGTGACTTGCCCAAGGTCACCCAATGGGCATTTATGCTCAAGCAGGGAAGTGAACCATGATCTCCAGGGTCATAGTCCAATTCTCAAATCATTACCATGCTGCCAGCACTACTTCATGCAAAATAGCAACACTGTGCACTCAGTGAGTGATGTTGTGCAATGTGTAACGAGCTTCTTCAATATACAATGCACAACCACACTATCCAGTGTTGCTGTGTGCACAACTCTTCTGCCGCTGTCAGAAGGATATGTCTATTGTGCTACAACAAATAGTTTGCCACCCAGTGTGTAGCATGTAGCACGATTTACACATGTGTATGTTACTAACAGGATGCCAGCCAGAGTTCGAAAAACCCATTAACTGTGCAGCTGTAATTGCACGCCCTTCAATCCATTCCTGACACACCCCTCTCTCTGTAACATTCCATCAGTCCATCCCTCTGGGCTCCCGGCCTTTGACCATTCCCACCTACACACTCACGCCTTGAGACATTAAATCCTTGAATATTTCAATCTCACGTATAAGGAACAATAGTTATGATAGTCTATTTTTAATCCAATGCAAGAAAGAAACCCAATATTCTTACACAGTATTCAAAAATCTGTAAATCTAGTGGCGGGATTATTCTGCAGAAGAGGAAAAACCCACATGGCTTTTGCACGCAAAATCCTGGAGGGAAAAGTGTAAAAATATGTTGTGTCTAATATTTTTCTCAATAGCGTTTCCCAACTATAAGTAAACCCCCTCTTTCTTTTCTTTTGACCTGGAAATGAACAATTATGGATATTCTTTCCATCCCCACCTCCTTCACCCTTCCTAAAAAGTTGTAGAAAGTAATTGTTCAAGTGTGATTCAAGTGTATCGGTACAATTGAAACCATGTAAAATAAATCCACTCCAAAGTAAAAGATGAAAATTCAGCCAAATTTTTCCAGGACATAAGGCCTCTATCTATCTAACAACAGCAGCAACAAAAAGGACTCCATCCTCTACTTTGACAGCCAGCATGGGAAATTACAGTAGTTGTTTGAGTGTTAGTCTAGGACTTTGGAGACCAGGTTTCCAATCCCCACTCAGTTATAGAAACCTTGGGTACACCACACTCTCAGCCCTAGAAGAAGGCAATGGCAAGCCCTCTCTGAACAAATCTTACCAAGAAAACCCTAGTTTCATCTAAGAGTCACCATAAGTCAGAAACACCTTGAAGGCACACAGCAACAACAATCCTCTACTTGGATTGTTTTATGCCTGGTAAAGACTGCTCTGATCATTTTCAGTACTCAAAATTGATTTGTGAGCTCAGAATTCTTCTTCGGTTCTGAGGCTAAGGTTTCTCCATCTGCACTGGTTAGTGAGTCTTAATGTTCTATAATACATTCTGAACACCAAGTAGATCTACCAGCCTGAAGTTTCTGCAAACATGATCTACTTTGATCCAGTAGCAGCAGCTGGCAGCTTCCACCTCAAAGTGGTGGTGAGTCTGTGTTGGAATTATAGTTTTAATCTTAAAGTAGCTAACCAAAGTAGAACCAAGTAGCCACATGCAACAGAATTCATCTGCCACGTATAAGCACAACAGTCATGTGAATTCCCTTTTACTTACCCTTAATTCATAGTGAATGTTATAATCTGCATCTTCCAGCTTCACTTTTCTTTTTCTGGGTGGATGACAAATTACTAACTGGCAACATTTTAAATGCTAGGGGATTGCAGAAGAGGGACAGAGAACCAGATTTCCTTCCAAGAAAACAGTGGATCTCATGCAAATAGTGAGATATCCTTCCAAGTAATCATGAAAAAGACGGTGCTGTGAGTTGATGGATTATGAGAGCTTTCATAGATCAATCCATCCAATCTGCATATGATAACATAAGATAAAACGTAATATTCCACGCATCCACCCTGCAAAAGATGGCATACTTCCTAGGTATCTACCTTATACCCACATCATGGCTGGTGTCACTTTGGGAGAGGCATTCCCTCTAGTCTCTCTTGCATAGGTGGGGATGCCTCTTCCAATCTAGGTCTTGACGTCTTCCGTTTTTAAATATAAGATTTACCTTTGCAACTGATTCAGAGGGTCATGTTTTAGTCAATCAAACTTTCTAATGGACCAATCCAACTCTTTCTTTAACCTGATGCTGGCGATCTAGAAGCTTCCCTGCTTTTAAGCATGTGTCTAACAAAATGTCAGGAAGCAAGAGAGGTACAGCCTAGCAGTTATCACTAAAGACAGCTACAAGCCCAGCATTCTGGGGTTTTCCATTTTAGCCTCAGTTTGGGAGAACAGCAACATACCAGATTTTCTTGCATGTTGTCCTGAAGCATCAGAGGCAACTGGGATATGTGCTCTTTGCCCTTGCTGCCCATTTTTTGCAGAAGAGAAGTGGGATCCAAGATTCAGCCTCATCAAAAAAGAAGGCAATGGGGTCTAGTTGCATCCTTTCTCAGGGCTGGTAGCATCCCTCAGGCTAAAGCTGGATGGCCAAAACCAAACCAAAATACTTCCACTCGGTTCTTGGTCCCCAACGCTGGTGTCTCAGGCTGAAAAATCTTTGGAGATTTGGGGATGAAAGGGTTGTACAGGAATCTTGAATTCTTCTAAAGAAGGGGTTAAAGGGAGGGATGGAGCGTGAAAGCAGAACCACCAGAACTTCTGGGTTTCTCTCTCTTTCCTAGTCTGGGAAGGCTGCAGCTTTCTCAGTAAACATCAAAACCCTTCACCCTCCTGACCTTTGCTCCAACTGTTCCCAATCTCTCCCCCCAAAAACCTGGCCCTCCTCACTCACACATACATCTCTCCAAAAGTCTCACCTGACACAGTCCAGGGGCACCCCAGTGCTTGCCCCCCAGCACCTGAAAGCGGGCAGGCTTCCTCCTCACGCTCTATTTCTTCTTCTCTCTGACATTCTCTTTACCATTTCATCCCTCCCTCTCTCTCCATCCCTCCCTCTCTTGTCCTCTCCCCGCTCCTGCCAACTATAAATAATCACTTCTCTCTCTTGCGCCCTCTCACTCTCTCTGGCCTGGGGCCTTGCAAACTTTCTCTGCTTGGCTGCTCCCAGCCTGCATCCACAATTGGTCCTCACTAACCAACCTGCTCTGCTACCTGCTGCCACAGAGATGCTAGCCAAAGCTGAGCACCCACCTGGGTCCTGGGCATCTGCTTGCATTTGTGATGTATCGCTTGTTTGGGGCATTAGGTGTCAACCTTTCCGAACTCAAGACCCAACGTGAACCTGCCACCAGACATTTTGCCTCTCTGAATTCCTGTGAATGGTTTCCAGATGCCGGCCCTACCACTGGGTAGAATGATGCTGTATTTTTCTGTGTGTCTGTCTATACAGGGGTATATTTCACATGGTGAAGATGAGAGGACCAGCCTGGTGTAGTGGTTTGACTCTGGAGACTCGGGGTTCAAGTCCTTGATCTGCCATGGCTCCTACAGGGTAGTCTTAGGCAAGTCACACTCTCTCAGCCTCAGAGGAAGCAACCCGCCTCTGAACAAATTGTGCCAAGAAACCCTTAGGGTCACCATAAATTGGAATTGACCTGAAGGCACACAATAGCAGAAGATTAAGTGAGGTCAAGACAGCAGTCTCCAAATATCAGAAGGGTTGTCTTGCTTCGGTTTCCAGAGGGCAGAAGAGCATGAACCAATCAGCAGAGCTAACAGGGAAGGAGATTTTGCATAAACAGAAGAAATGTTCTCATGGGAAGAGTCATTTGACAGTGGAAGAGACTGCCTCAAGATATGGTGGGCTCTTTTCATCTGTACTCCATGGACAAGCATCTATCCGCAATGCTGTGGCTGGAACAATAGCAAAAACAAGATCAGGATGACTTTCCTTAATGCCTATCACGCCCAATTTTTCTGCACTCTGTGCTCTCTCGGTTGTACTGTTGTCTATGTTTTCCTTCCTATGTTGCGAGGATGATCCCTGGCACTGCAGCCTGTGCAGGGACTTGTTTCCTGGCACTGACTTAATCCCCCGGAGCAAGTACAGGCTGACGTTGCAGTCAAATGTGGCTGGCAGGAGGCCCACTAGGTTCAGGACTCGCCTCTGTGAGTGAAATGAAGCCAAAGTTAAAGGATTTTCACAATTCTGTGCCATGTTTAGTTTGAGGTGAAACACAGACAAGACACAGGCTGGATTCATCGGGGGCCGCACTCCTGAGTAAGCGTGTTTCAGATTGCAGCACAGAAAATGTGGAGCCACGGGTTTCAGTTGGAGAACTTTAACACTCTTTTTGGCTCAGTGGGAATGAACCATGATTCATTTTGTGCCACAAGAGTATGTGTATATTTGTATGCGAGAGAGAGAAAAAGTGCAACCAACACTGTGAGAATCAATACACAGAGCACATTTGCACAAACAGAGAAGCTTATGGGAATCAAACTACAGACCTACTCTGTCTGTCTATCTATCTATCTATCTATCTATCTATCTATCTATCTATCTATCTATCTATCTATTTCCAGCCACACTTCAGAAATAATCTGGTTTGACACCACTTTAACTGGTATGGAATTCTGGGAACTGCAGTTTGTTGTGGCACCAGAGCAATACCCTGGAGTTAAAGTAGTGTCAAACTGGATTATTTGAGAATGCAATCTCTCTCTCTCTCTCTCTCTCTCTCTCTCTCACACACACACACACACACACACACACACAGACACACACTCTCTCTCTCTCATATATATACCTCCCCATGTCTTACATGTCCTTATTTAATAGCATCTTTCTCTGATGGCCATCTCTCTGTACAACATTTCCTCAGTTTTCTTAGGGGTCTGAGTTGTGGGTGTTCTAAAATAAAAATCAATCCAAAACCCCAGTGTGTGTACATCTGTACTAGAGCTGAGATTTCTCCCCTGACACCAGGGCATATTATAAGTTATTTTTCAGAGTGGTGTATGTGTTATGCATAAAGAAATGCATTTTGGCTCTCCAACTGCGTGGATTATACAAATGTGTGCACATGTTGTGGCATGAAAGTTGTGTTTAGAGGACCTGGTGAGATCCAGGTTCTAGTCTCCACTTAGCCATGAAAGTCATTGGTTGATTCTGAGTCAATTACTCTTTCTTTCTCTCAGCTTTACCTGCTTCACAAGGTGGTTGTTGTGAGGACAAAGTGGGAGAAAGTAGATCCTCATAAGTGATTGTGAGTTCATAGGAAGAACAGTGGGATATGAATGTCAATAAATAAATACATATGTGAGGATTCTGTCTTTTTCCCCCCAAATGTGTTCCTATTTCCATTACTATAAATTTGATGGCTATTGCTATACTAATGCAGGGATCCTATGCTCTTGTGATGTGTTGGTAAAGTTTCCAGTTCAGGTGCCCATCCAATATGCCCTAAAGCCACATTCCCAAAGAGAGCTATAAAAAATGCAAGCTGCTGCTTTGATTCATAATAACAAATTAGTTCTTGCCATTTTAAACTCCATCATGGGAGGTCTTTTATAAATCCAATGGGTCTTAACTGCCCATTCATGGTCAAGCCATACAAAACCTTCGAAGCTTTTGTAAGAAGTGCAGCTAACGGGATTATTTAGATGGTGTAAATCCTGGGAGAATGCGGGTTGAACTTGTTTTCTTTACATGGATTTCGAATGCATCCAACTAAAGTTTTTTTTTGGGGGGGGGGGGGGCCAAAAGCCCCCCAAAACGAGGATAATCAATCTCAGGCGTTTCCCCAAGTTTTCCTAAAAGATTTGCATTGTTGGCTGTTTGAATAACCGATGCAGATAAACCTAGTATAAGTCAGGAGAAAACTCCACATCTCTTGAACGTGTTTCGAATACATCCATATCATTGGCTCCATCGTCATTCGCCATGCTGACCCTGTGAGTAACAGAACATGCAGAAATGCGCAGAGATAAAAAAATTAGTGTGAACAATAAAAACGGCATGCATGAGTGAGATTATGTGCACGGTCGCGCTGCAAAACAAAATGTGCGAATAACCCCAAAGGGTCCTGATGTCCTGATCCTTCAGAACCTGGATTCCCTGCACCACTGCAAAGTACATATAAATCCTGAAAGAGAGGAAAGGAAGGAGGGCAGAGAGAGAAGGAGAAGGAAATAGTGAGGGAGAAAGCAGTTGAGGGAGGGAGAGATCCTCCTCCTTCTCCTCCTCTCTCTGTCTCTCTCTGTTCTCCAGATGCTGCTGACCAACACCCTCGGGGAATGTCTCCTCTGCTGCGTTGGCTTTTTAACAGGCCAAACTATTATTGCACACTGACAGTAGCCAGGGATAGGTTAGGTCAGTTACAGACTTCCATGAAAGCCAAAGATCCCCCTCTTTTTATTGTTTGTTTTTACATTGAAGTGAAGGGTGATGGTGCTAGAAGGTCAAGGGCAGAAGGACACCCACCAGCCTCCTCTTCCCTCACTCAGTTAATGACTTTTGTGCTGGGATGGCATGTGCGTATGTCTGTGCGGGCCTCCGGGATAATCCACCCGCCCTATTTCTATTATTTCTTTCCTTTTCTTTCTTTTTGAATCCTCCAGGCTTTTCATTTGTGAAGATGGAGGCAGTCCTTTTACCTTGTTGCTCATTAAGAAACTGTACGATTAAATCCTCTTAAACATAGCAGGAAAATTGGCCTTTGTGCAACTAGAGCTCCCCAAACCCCACAGCATGGTAACCCACATATCCTCCCGCTATCCTGCTTTGGCAGGGACAGTCCCAGTTAATCCTCTGTCATCCCACTTTCGAAGCTGCTTTTAAAATGTCCCAGTTTGTCTTTCCTCCTCACACTTAGAAATGTTCCTTCAGTCTCCAAATGTCTAGCATTGTCGTAATTCAAAACTTCTGTTGAACTTTTAGAATTATCGTTTAAGCGTGCAGTGAAAAGGTGC
>NC_056530.1:18200984-18216866 GCF_019175285.1 Sceloporus undulatus
AGCCAAAGTTACCAAGTTGTAAAGGATCTCTCTCTCTCTCTCTCTCTCTCTCTCTCTCTCTCTCTCTCTCTCTCTCTCTCTGCAATACTTGAAATTTGGAGACTGAAAGAAATTTTCACTGGGAGAGGAGACTGAAATCTTATGGGAGGGAAATGCCTCCCCAGCTATCTATACCCATGCTCTGACCTACAGCGCTACAGTGGTCTGGCAAAGAATAAAAGTGCATGTTGTTTGTTGCTGTGTGCCTTCAAGTCATTCCCAACTTATGGCGATCCTAAGTTGAACCTATCATGGGGTTTTCTTGGGAAGATTTCAGAGGAGGTATTCCATTGCCTTCCTCTGAGGCTGAGAGTCTGTGGCTTGCCCAAGGTCACCCAATGGGTTTCATGGATGAGCTAGGAACTGAACCGTAGTCTGCAGTGTTGTAGTTCATCACTCAACACACTCACTATGCCACACTGGTTCTATCAGACAGGTATATTTGTGTACTGTAGATTGGGGCTTAATGCTGAGTAGACATGGATATGAGTGTGCTGGCAATGTCAGCTATTTCAATTAGGCAAATATTTGTAGAGTGTATCTGAAGGATATTTGATTTATCTCCCCCCTAAAGCTGCTCCAGTGGAATTCTGCCACATCCAAAATCCAATAGCCCAGAGTTTTAAAAAGTTTGGCGCACAACTCCAAAAAAAAACCCCAGGTTGCATGGCCAGGGTTTCAAGCCAACCAGAAAGTATGCGCATGATGGGGCAGTCACTTCCGTGTCTCCTGTGGTAAATATTTAACCTGAGCCACTCCTTGGTAACAGGTGATCTGCAAGCTCACTGAAGACTGTTACTACACAGAGAAGCACCTTCCACATTCGGCTACCAGGTAGGAATCACATTATTGCATTCCAGGCTTGGAGTGGTGGTAGTTTTTCAATAGGCACATTGACTGAGAAGGACTGGTGTTTCTTCTGCATTGTTAGGATCGGGAATCATTCTAGAAAAGGCCATTGATATTACTCAGTAATTGGGAAAGTTATTTTTTGGCTCCACTGGAGGACAATTTGAGGGTATATTCAAAACATTTCCAACTATTCCATTCAGGTCAGGTTTGCCTGTTGTTAATCCACCCGGCCCCCTTTCCCCAAAGCAGGCTTCCACAAATATTTTCCTCCCAGATGTGGGCATGTTGGCTGGGGATGATGGGTGTTGTCATCTTCCTTTGGGGAGAAAATATTGGACCTCTAGAAATAAAGTTTCTATTACATGTTGGGAACCAGGGAACAGAAGCATATTTCATCTAGTGCAACATGCATGCAGAATCAGTGTTCATGCGCAGCTGCATAAACCATTACACCGTGTACTAGGCACAACTTCCCCCTGTTGGTAATCACTTTTTACAATTAGTTGAAGTTGCCAAATCTAAAGCCAAGGTTAGTGGATAATCATATGAATGAGTATTGGGATATAGTGTGGAGCCAAAAAGACGATGTGATGGACTGGACCCCATGAGATTGAAGGAGTTAGCTAGTATTATAATATGTGTAGTGTGCCAGGAAAACCATTGTCTCTCTTCTCTCATTGCTGATGGACTGCAGTTTGTTGATACACTCCAATTCTGCTCTTTTCCTTTGTAGTCTTTTTGTTCAAGGTCCTCAGAACAGCAGTCCCTTCCACCACATACATCTGAGGAAGTAGGCTCAAGTCTACAAAAGTTCACGCTGTCAACCTCTGTCTTTCAGTTAATCCCTTTAAAGTGCTCCTTCTTCTATACACCCTCTAAAGGTACAAGAGTTCTTGCTAGTTTCCAGTCTGGCATCCCCCCTTACTGTACCTCCAAGTTTTCAAATAGGGAGAAATAATATAGCACATGGTTGTAGTTGTTGTGTGCCTTCAGCTCGTTTCTGACCTATGGAGACCCCAAGACCAAGCTATCACTGGGTTTTCTGGGCAAGATTTGTTCAGAGGATGTTCACCTTTGCCTTCCTCTGAGGCTGAGAGAGAGTGTGACTTGCCCAATGTCTCTAGGTGGGCTTCCATGGTTGAGCAGGGATTCGAACTCTGGTCTCCAGAGTCATAGTCCAGTACTTTAAACACTACACCACATTGGCTGACACAGCATATGGGCTTTATTTAAAAGCATATGGGTTCGACAAGCTTTATGCCCATCTGCATCAACCCTTCCTTTAAAGAGGAAATTTAGATGCTTGCTTTAAAGGGATTGTGTTCCCTTGGATAGTGGTGGAGTCTCCTTCTTTGGAGCTTTGATGGTGTATTCACACAAGTTCTCTGGTGTGAACTATCAAGGAATACAGAGTCCACTAAGCCATGCTATGCTTTATGGTGCAACTTTATGGCTTTATTATGAGGATCCTTAATCATTTCTCTCACACTTTTCCTCTCCAGAAGTGCTTTGTAATTCTTATCTTGTTTATCCTCCCAATAACCCCTAGAAGTAGTTAAGCTGAAGAGATGCAGAACAGGCCAGTCAAGGTCACCCTCCCTGGATGAAGAGGGATTTGAGCCAGAGGCTGATGCAGCCCAGATGGCAGCAACACCCCTCCCCAGCTGGTTGAATGTTGTTGTGCGAGAACAGGGTCCCCGGTCCTTTTTTGACAGAGCCTCCGTGCCTTTTCGCATCTGCCGGATGTTCAACAGATGCCTGCTGATCAACAAGTGCAGCGGACTAGGGATTGCCTAGTCCATGGCATCAGAGAGCCATGCCAAGGGTGCAGAGATGGCCATGAAATCCATCGGACAGGCATGAAAAGGGAGCAGAGTTTTGGAAGGGTTGTCAGACTGAAAGCTGGAAATGCTTCCTCTACCTTGAATGATTGGATAGAAAAGAAAATATCATCAGAGGTTGCATGTCACGAAACATGGGTCCATTCACATGATAGAGTTATAGTCAGCCCGCTGAATGCATAGATTCCTTATCTATGGATTCAACTATTCATGGTTTGAATATATATATGAGAGCCATGAGAGTTAAAGTGGTGTCAAACTGCATTGATTCTGCAATATGGCAGCAGCCCTTGAAGTTGCTGGACTGCAGCTCCCAGGATTCCTCACCATTTACCATGGCGGTTAAGGATCATGGGAGTTGTAATTCAGCAATATAGGGAGGATTATTCCCACTCCTATACTACCTATTGAAGAATATTCCTTGGTACACATCCATAGCATTGATGTTCAGCAGCTCCCGGGGCCTGGACTGGGATTGCAGAGGGCAGCCCCACAAGGGTAAAGGCAAGGCACTCATATCTCATTCTTCAGTCTAAAGCTAACCGAACCTCTGGCCTCGATCAGCAGCTAATTTCCCTTATCACTAGGGCTGCTAGAATGAAAGTTCAACTTCTTAGCTTCCGTTATATCAGCGCCTTGCCTCTGTCTCCTTGGAGAAAATTCATGATAAAGAGAAACCTTTGGTTCTGTTAACTAGTTGTGGCCCTTCCCTGATTAAAACAGCATCTGATCTGAAAGACAGCTCCAAGCAATTTTGTCGGTTAATGTAACCGAGTTTTTAATAGGATTGTATATATATTGCTGAATGGCTCCTGCAGTGCGGTTCCTTCCCCTCTGACCCCATCTAAGGAAGCAATTTGGACGGCTTGAACCACATAGCAATCACGATTCCTCACTGCAGTATTTGAATTTTCTCTTGGCTTCTGAAAAACAGATAGCTTACCCTTTCTGTTTTTATATCCAACCCAGCTCATATATTATGAGTCTGTGGCTTCAGGATGCAACCACAGACAGAAAATTCTGGTGGTTGTGGTGGTGGTGGTGGTAAATTTTCACACTACAAAATTATAGTGCTAATGTGGCTTAGTGGTTTGAATGTTGGGCTATAACTCTGGAGACTAGGGTTTGGTTCCCAGCTTGGCCATGAAAGCCACCGGCCAAGTCCACATGCTCCCAGCCTCAGGGGAAGGCAATGGCAAACCTCCTCTGAACAAATCTTTGCCAAGAAAACCTCATGATAGAGACACCTTAGGGTCGCCATAAATTGGAAATGACTTGAATGCAATAACAACAACAATAACAACATATCCTATTTTAGTGCCATGGCAACATCTTATGGAATCCTGGGATTTGTAGTGTAGGGAGGTGTATTAGAGCTCTTATCTCCTCACCAAACTACAAACTGCAACATTTCATAGGATGCATCCATTGCAGTCAATCAGAACAGAGCATCTTCTTCGACATTTTATGGATGAAAATTAGGATTGTTGCCCAGGCAACATCGAGTGCTAAATGTTATTAATGAGGAAGAACACACAGCCTAGGAAAGTACAATAACATCCACAATCCACAATACAGTGATACATTTATTGGACCAATTAAAATGTACAATATGTTGGTCTCAGTTCCAATGGTATGGATACTCCCTTTGAGATCCACTTTGTCTCCATCCTTTTGTGAGGATGAAAGAAGATTAAAAAATTGGTTGAAATATGGTTTTCCTAAGTGTTGGGAACCCAAATGGAAAAAAATCCTAAAAGGGCAAAAGACCTTAGGATTTAATCTGTATGATAAATGTACTCTTTGTTTTCATAGAAAATTCATTTTCTGCACAGAAAACAGCATTTCTTCACAGAAGAAAATTCCCTGTAAAGAAAATAGCACTTCTGCATAGAAAATAACATTTCTGCACAGAAAATGTCCTTGTGCAATTTTCTGCATTAAAAATGTTTTGTGTGTGTAGAATAAGTCCCAAAGTGCAAACAGTCCACTTTTCAATGACTGCTCTGCAGCAAGGAGGTGGGAAAATGTAAAACTATTCAGTCTTACCCATGAGAAAGACATTTATGAATATTTATATTTGTCCCTGGTAATAGTGGACAATTATGGCAACCCTAGCTAGGCTCCAGTACTATATTTGTGTCCATTGGTTACAACTGTTTTGTTCCTTCCCTGGAAGCTCACCAAGGACAGCAGGTGATGGCTTACAGACTGACATTGTTTCCTGGATCGCTACTCTGAGTAGTACTTTGGTAGAGCAATGAACATCCACTCAGGGAGAGAGCAAACAGTCTTCGGGTGATAAGGTATGGCACTGATCCCCAAATCTCTTCCTCAAAAGCACATGACTAGAGGGTTATGTATTCCATTTCCAAGGTATTCCAAGACTTCACTGATTTTTGCTGCAACTTGCATATACTCTCTAGAGGGTCTATGTATTTACTTATTTCCTCCTTCTCTTCTAGCTGTTGTAGTGCCAGGGTTCACGCTCCTCTCTGCCGTAGAAGCAAGGAGGGCTAGATGAAATATCCATCATCCCATCTTCCCAATAGCTCCTGCATTTCACCTTGGTCTAGGAAGTTGCTTACTGTCTTCATTTCCAAACAGAAGTATATGCTTTCTCTCTCAGTTTGTGTTTGACAAACAACCTGTGAACAGTTGTGGTTGGTACTTGATGTACAACACTTAATGACATGACCACAGGCTCTCCCTCTCTCTCAGGTTATGGCCTGGAAGTCTCAAGGCCTGGAATGATCCTGGCAATCCTAAAACACACACACTTCCTTGCTTAACCCTGTTATTTCTTCTTTCCTCTCTTGCAGATGGCTGCACCCCCAGACTGTATTCAGTTAATCCAGAAGCATCGGGAAAGGCTTCTGCGCTGGATTGAACCCAACCCAGCTCCCTTGCTCCGTCGACTCCGGGACTGTGAGCTCCTCACCCAGCCAGAGTATTTCTCCTTGCTGGAGACAAACCCCAAGACCAACCAAGTCATTGCACTTCTGGAAAGGGTCAGCAGGAAGCCTGAGGAAAGCCAGAAATTCCTGGAGGAGCTTCAGGAGCTGTGTGAGGTCTATTGTCCTGAGCTGCAGCATTGGCTGCAAACATATTATCCAGAGGAGAAAAATGGAGAACCTCCTGCAGTCCAGCCAGGTATCACAGCAACACACACTTGGTCACAGGTTCACCATGTGTAGCTCATGGTCACTTACAGCCTTTTGTGGGTTCAGTACAACCCCTGAGACATTAACCCCTCCCCAAGATCCCCAGCACTCCAAAAATAGCCTTGGTCAAAAAATCCCCACTCCTTTTTTTGCACGGAGCCCCTTGAAACAAATGAGAAAGCAACGAGAAATGACTCAACTTCATTTTTGGTCATTCAGAATGGCAGGTATGACATGAAATACAGCCCTCCAGAGCTCTAGAAGATGCCAAAACGGAGCCAGGGCCCACTCCTACTCCGGGGAGGGAGCCAGATATGCCAGTGTGGAGACAAGACGGAGCAAGTATAAGTTCTTACATTGTTTCTAAATCAACGCTTGGTTTTCTTTCCAGATGCTCCAGCTCCATCTAAACCTAGAAGATCTCTCTTGAAATTTTGGAAGTCAAAGAAGTACAAGTTGCAGAACATGTCTGCAGGTAAGTCATTCTCCCACATCGCCATGTAGGACTGTGGTGGAAACACCTTGAGGGGTTGTTGGACTTCAGCTCCTAGCACTCCTCACCACTGACTATGCTGGCTAGGGCTGCTGGGACTTGGAATCTTATAACAATCACTAGGATTGCTTCATATTCAACCTGATGTTCCTGTTCACTATTTTTTATTATATTTATAACCTTGTCTTTCAGCCAAGATTGCTTTCTAAAACTGCTTGGAATTAAAATCCGCAAACGCTGTAAAGGCTTGTTGGAGCTGAGCCCTTTCACACTACACAGTTATGGCCCTATGACTCCACTTGCACTTCCATAGATCCATCTGGTGGAACACTGGTTTGCAGTTTAGGGAGGCATTATGTGCTTGATCCACACGTATTTTTTTCCCTGCCTCACCAGATCAGGAGCAGAGCAATGACTTGCCTTTCCGAAGAGGCCTGAGCCGACAACTCAAAGGTAATTAATGTAAAGTAAATGCCTTAGTTTGCATCAAGAAATGATAGTTCAGGTGTTTGAGAACACACAGAGAAAAGAGCACACACGAGTTTATGGCCAACCCTATCATTAGGCATAATAAGGCGGCTTCCTCAGGTAAAAAATGCAGGGCAGAGATTGAAGGGGGAAAGAAAGAATTATCCCAGTTGGGGCTGCCAGACTGAAAGCTGGTAAGACCTTTTGCATGGCTGTGCAAAAGAAAGGATTTCAGCAGTTGTTGCTTATTTTCTGGTTGAGTCACAAGAAACAGCTCCTGAAATACCTCTTCTGCACCACCATTAAAAGCATAGGAGCCCTCTCCACTTTTCTTTCATTTTGTTTTCCAGTGATTAATTTTTTATTAATTTTAACCCAAACAGTCTAATTTAGAAACAAAATGAGATACAATCAAAGATAGAGACCAAAGGGGTAGTGTAATGCAAGTCCTTCCTTAGGATTCCCCATCTGTTTGACCAAATTATTAGAATTACACAGACAGTTTAGCATTTACCTGGCTTTATTGCCCTCTCCTGTTTTCAGCATGTTGTCTGAACCAGGGATCCTGGATTGTTCCTCCAAAAACAAGCATGGATCATAAACCAAGAACAAAAGCTGGGTTTGAAGTCCTCTGGCTTGTGAGGAAGCCAGGATAAAGGACAAGCCAGGTTAGGATGAAGAGGGTGATATTTAATGTTGCATTGAGCCAGCTGGACTAGGACTCTGGGGGAAACATGATTTGAATCCTGCTCAGCCACAGAAACCATCTGGGTGACTTTGGGAAGTCACACTATCTCAGCCCTAAGGGTAGGCAGTGATGACCTCCCCCAGAAGAAATCTTGGCCAAGAACATTCTGTGATATGATTGCCTTAGTTTTTACATCAGTTGGAAATGACTAGAAGGCACACAGTGACTAAATAGCATTTAGCATTTACATTTCTATGCTGCTTCATAGTGAACTAAGCTAAATAGGCTGGGTAATTATTTTACTGACCTGCGAAAGGATGAAAAGTCCTGTTGATCTCGGATGGCTCCAACATGGACGTTTTCCAAATGGGACTTTTGGACTTTTGCTTTCTAACATTCAGTAGCTTATGATTGTTTAGAATTATCCCAACACTTTAAAACAGGACTTCTGGAGACTACAATTCCCAGAATTTCTTAAATCTTGTGGCCAGCAGCCATGTTGGTTAGGGGATTCTGGAACTTGCATTCCAGAAAGGTAAAATGTCTATGGCGTTTATCAGATGAGATTTCTGCAGCTCAGATCTGGAGCTTCTGCAGATTGGGCCATTCGCATTGACATGATAAGGAGATGTGGATTCTGGGAGTGGCATTCCAAAATATTACCTTTTCAAGCTCTGAATGATCTTCTGAGAACAATCTTCTGGATCTATTCTGCTCTTCTAATTTCCCTATATCATTGCTCACCTACCAGCTGCCTTGCAGAATCACCGCCGCTCACTGCTGACTCGCACAGAGAAGCTTTGCACCAACGTGGATGATACAGAATCATGTGGGCACATAGAGATCCGCTACACTGACCTCCTGCTGTCTGACAGCCCTCGTTCTAGCTCTGCCAGTCATGACTACTTGCATCTGGCCTCTCGCCGAGCACGCCTCTACTCCCTCCATGCCCCCCGCCGCTTGGCCCTATCCCAGCTAGTCTCCCCACTTACTGGGGAGAGTTCCCCACCTCTCCGTGTGATGTTGAGTGGGGCTGCTGGTATTGGTAAAAGTGTAGCAACACAGAAGATCCTCCATGACTGGGCACTGGGGGCATCTTTCCAACGTTTCCTTTGCCTTCTGGACTTTTCCTTCCGAGAGCTCAGCCTCATCACAACCCCTAAGAGTCTTGAGGAGTTGATCCGCAAGAAACACATCCATCTGAGTGAGGTTCTCCCTGAGCTGCTAGATCGGCCTGGGGAGCTCCTGGTAATCTTAGATGGTCTGGATGAGTTTAGGCATCCATTGGACAGCCAGAATCCATGCCTCCAGTCTGATCAGCCTGCTCACATCAAAGAGCTGGTGCATGGGCTTGTCTCTGGGACACTGTTGCCTGAGTCAACCATTGTGGTCACATCCAGGCCTTCTGCTAGCCTTCCAGAAGATCTCTTTGACCGTCATATTGTCATCCTTGGCTTCCAAGAAGAGCATGTCCGGGAATACTTCTTCCGCTTCTTCCGGGATCCCAAGCGTGCCACTGCTGTGCTCAGCTACATCTCCATCCATGATGGCTTAGCCAGCCTCAGCTTTATTCCCCTGTACTGCTTCATTCTCTGCACAGCGCTGGGGGAGTTCTTCCCTTGTGCTGGAGTGATGGAAGCCTCTCCACCCAGCACCATCACCGATGTCTACCGTCAGTATCTGTGTACCATCCTTCGTTTGCACAAGTCTCCATCGGGAGGACCAAACTGCACTATGGGAAGGGTGAAAGACTTAGTACTGCAACTTGGCAAGCTAGCTTATGCTGCCACACTGAGAAAACGAACAGTATTCTACATGGATGAGTTACAAGGTTTTGGGTTTGACCCACAGAACTTGCCCAGCAGTTTCTTGAACCGGATCTTCTTCAAGGAAAATGATGAGGTCTATGGCTTCTTCCACTTAACCATACAAGAGTTCTTAGCTGCAATGTACTCTGTAGTAACTTTAGACCCCAGTACTGAGGAGTTAACATCTTGCCTTGATCTCTGGTGGGATGGCAGTGCTCAAGAAGATGGAGAGGCAGAGAGAAATCTATCGCCACCAACTGGTTCATCAGACAGACTTCTCAGCTATACCAAGGAGTTCTTGAGTGGACCCCAACAGTGGGACAGCCTGCAAATGTTTTCCAGGTTCTTTATGGGACTCTTGACCTCCAGGATGGAGGGCAAGCTGGGAGGGTTGACAGGACGCCTGACAGGTGATCCCCTTACACCTTTGGCTGACTGGTTAGGAAGGAAGATTCAACATGAATCAGACCGGAAGCTGCTTTCTTTGCTGCACTGCCTGGCAGAGCTGCATCAAGATGAAGTGACTCAGAAGGCAGCATCCAAATTGGACGAGGTGGACCTTTTCAAGGTAACCTTGAACCCTGCGGACTGTGCAGCTCTGGCTTATGTTCTTGGCTGCTCAGAGGTCAAGATGCTCCGGAATCTCAACTTAAGTTACAGCAACATGGGCATCAGGGGTCTGAGGCGATTGCAAGGGCTTCTCCATCGATGTCAAACGCTCCAGTGAGTATCTGCTGTAGCAACTTCCTTGCTTTGACCATGGTCAAATGTGGAGAGGGCACTGCACTATCCAATTCTCTGCTTTGAAAGAAAGGTGCAGTTCAGGGGAGACCCACTTTATAATACAATCAGTGTGGGAAATTGTGGAGGGGGCAGAGACCATTCTCCATGATGCCTTTCTGGTGGGCTGCATTTCAGCATGATGGCAGTGACCTAATGTCACTTCCAGTTACCATTTGGGCCATTTTTCAGCCATTGTTTTATTTTTTCAAAGGTTGGAGAGGGTTTGGGAGATTTCTTTTTGGGGGGGAGATAAATGTCTACATTTGTGGCCATTTTGAAGTCTTTGGGGTTGGTTTGGGGGCAGAAACTCAGCCAAAAATTAGCATAAAAACTTTTAATTTACTGGGAGGGATGGAAGGTTTGGAGATCTTCTGAGGTGGCTTCAAACACTTTGGGGTTTCAAGGGTAGCACTTTACCCATGGCTGCACTATATAAACACAAACACACACACACAACTTAGATTGACTTTAATTGTCATGGCTGCTCTTAGAGAATTCTGGAAATTTTACTTTGGTGAGTATGCTCAGCTTTGTATGTTTGATCTTTAGATCTACATTGTTAACAGAACTACAAGTCAAAGGATGTTCTGTGTAAGGAAGAAAAGGAACACTAAACTGGCTGACGTTTGAAAAAGTAACAAACTGGGATGCCTTTCAGTTCAGTGGGAGGGAACACCCTCTTCTTCTTTGTCCAGCATAATGTCTTGGGTCAACTCTAGTGGAAAGTATATGCTTTTTGTGAAGTCAAAGGCTTTCATGGCCGGCATCCATAGTGTTTTTGTGGGTTTTTTGGGCTATGTGGCCATGTTCTGGAAGAGTTTATTCCTGTTGTTTTGCCAGCATCTGTGGCTGGCATCTTCACCAAAATTCTGAAGATGCCAGCCACAGATACTGGCAAAACATCAGGAATAAATTCTTCCAGAACATGGCCACATAGCCCAAAAAACCCTCACAAAAAACCCCTATATGCTCTTCCATTCTATATTGAGGGAGCTGGAGTGGTCACCTCTATCAGGGTGGGCCTGGGGTGCCTTCTTTACCCTGCCCTTCAATGAGATTGGGATCTGCATTCTGAATTAGTCCTTTCTGTTCCAGATTGCGATACAATTCTCTGGATCAGGAGGCAGCGGTGATAGAAGCTGCAATACTGAGATCTCCGGAGTGTCGGGTGAAACGGCTGCTGTGAGTGATCAGGAATGCCTATTCTTCTCCTCAAAAGTCCTGATTTGTTTTTTTATACCGTATAATGTTGATGTTTAAAGGCTAGTCTCAACTTGTATAAAACCATACACTCCAACTGTCCAGATGTGTCAGGCATAGTCCTGATTTATCCTCTATCAACCCATTTTTTTTATTCCAGCTGCTTTTAACATGTCCCAGGTTCTCTTTCCTCCCATGTTTGTATTTTGTCCTTGGCTTACTTCAATTGCTGCAAATTGAGTTGAAAATTTAAAAAGAGTTTATTCTATTCAGTCAGCAGAAGAGAGAGGAGAAGAGGGGTCAGATTCTTGCCCTTCCCGTTTTGTTGTTGTTGTGTGTGTTCAAGTCGTCGCTAACTTATGGTGACCAAAGGTGAACCTATCATGTGGTTTTCTTGGCAGGTTTCTTCAGATCAATACCTAAAAACAAAAATTAAAGTTTTTATTCCCTTTATTAGAGGTTTCATATCATCACCTTCACAAGTTTGGGCATTAGCTCCTGTCTTTTAATATTTGTTTCACCACATTCTTTCTTCCAAAACCTATAAGTAGATTTTGTGGAAGGATCTGATATATCCAAGCCTAATCTTTTCATTGTTGTCTTATGTGCCTTTCAGTCGCCTCTGACTAATGGCAACCTGTTCATAGTTGTTTCTTTGAAAGAATTATTCCGAAGAGACTTGCCATTGCCTTCTTCTGATTCTGAGATAATGTTACTTGCCTGAGGTCACCCATTTTAGTGACCAAGGGAGAATTTGAACCCTGGTCTCCTGGGATCTTCATCCAACAGTGAAGCCACTACACCACACTGGCTCCTTTGCACTTAATACAAACTTAATACAAATGCAATAGGAACACATAAAGCTCATAAATATTGCAATCCTCCAGGTTCTCCAACACCGTTCTCCAGGCCAGATTATTGGACTCTTTGTTATTTTTTACTTCACCTAAATTTTGTACCATTCAGCTTGAAAGGTTCTGGGGAAGCCAAAGGTTCACCACAGTCATGACATGTAAGCGATCCTAATAAATAGATAACAAAGCCCTGAATGTGAGGCGTTCTGACTAACTGCTTGTGAGGGATGGAGACAGACTGGGGGGAAACAGACCTGGAGAAATGCAATGGCTGGCTCCATGAACAGAAATATTCAACAATGCAACTGTGATCATGGGTTTCCATATTATCTGGGCATAACAGCTGAGGTGAACAGTCTGTCCTCCACTTAAAAGATTAATAATTTGACTGGTCGGGTTATATTTATTGGGGGCCAGCACCAGAGTAACAGAGACCACAAGAGACAATTGCCCGGTTTATGAGAAGTGTGGAAGGTTCAAAATGCTTCCAAGATAAGAGGTTATAAAAACACAGTGCTACAAGGCGCATGGGAGAGAGACACTCCTGAGGAATGGAGTTCCATAACTTGGAAGCAGCCACCAAGAAGGCTCTCTCTTAGAAAATGATAGATGCTTTATATGGTCCCTCTGTTAAGTTTCTCACTTTTTCTTTCCTTTGCCCCCTACCCAAATAGGTTTTGTGGAAACTGCCTGGGCTCAGAGGGAGTGAGAAGCTTATGGGATGCTCTGCAGCACAACACAACCCTTGAAGAGCTCTACCTGGATATCACAGGGATCACAGACAGTGGCCTGGATAATATAGTGGATTCCCTGATGGGCAACACCACTCTCCGACTTCTGACGTAAGTTCACTCAGTTCACATTCCAGTGCAATAAATTTTGCAAAGACTTGGCAAAGTAATTAGAAGCCTAGCAGAGCAAAATTATTTCAGAAAGAACTCAAGAACCAATTAGAGATGGTCAGATTTTTTACAAAGATCAATACAAAACCTTGTGGAACCTGGTGATACAGGCATTTTGGACTTCAACGTCCAGAGATCCCAAGCAGCTTGACCAACAGTCAAGAAGTCCAAAATACACAGCATATTATTGTTGTTGTTGTTGTTGTTGTTGACATGATGAGAGGGACCAGGGGAGCTGAAAGCTCCACAGAAACTGCCCCTTTGGTCACCTGTAGCCTATGGCTCAAACAGTTCTCCTTTCTGGCCTACATCCATGTGCATATTTGTGTTTTTTGTGTTGCGGACTTTGTGCTTTACAAGGGTTTGAGTAGCACTGGTTTAATCCACTACAGGTCTTTCTGTTCCATCAGAGGCCTGTTACAGACTGCCAAAATAAAGCTGCTTCGGGTCTCTTTGGAGGTATGCTATTTAAATGATGCATGGGTCCTAAGAGTCCGGAAGTCGCGCCAAAGCCACACTCCATTCCTAAGCACTGGAGTGCAGCTTTGGTGCAGCTTTTGGATTCTTAGGATGCATGCATCATTTAAACAGCATACCTCCAAAGAGACCCCAAGCAGCTTTATTTGGGCAGTCTGTAACAGGCCAATGATTCCACTTGTGGACTTCCACACTTTCCAAGAGACCCAGCTGCAAGTTTTGCAATTTTGCGACAGTTTTACTTGCAAGGGGCTCATATTTCTAAAGCCAAGACATTTCGGCATTGCTTGTGAGAGGATATTTTGAAGGTTAGAGGAATGGAAAGCAGGTCTATTTTTAAACTTCTGCTTTTCACCAGAAGAGAAGAAGGAAATGATGAGTGAGCGCCACACAAATAGGCATACATGGAGGAAATGGGCAAGGGTTTCTGATATTTTAAAACTTTTTTGTCATGGTACAAAAGGTAGCAAAAAAGTAGAAATGCAAATGCAGTCATATATACAGAGAGAGAGAGAGAGATTGGCCTTCAAACATAGGACTACCTCAAAAAACTACCCCCTGGTTTTAAAAAGACATTGGAAGAACTCCAGTGCAGATCCAACAAATCATTACAAAGAGCCCTGCAAAAGAATGGAATGGGCAGATGTAGAAGTGACAACCAACAAACCCCTGCAAAACTGAAGGAGCTACAGTGCAAAGATCCACATTTCTTCAACCATTGATAGCCTAACTTACTCAAATATGCCAAAAGGGTATACACATGTGTAACAGAAACGTACACATGTGTATTTAGTATCTGTGCTTATAGAAGCCAGGGTGGTATAGTGTTCTGAGTGTTAGGCTGGAGACCAAGATCTGAATCCTAACTTGGCCATGGAAACCCATTCCGTGATCTCAGGCAGGTCACACACTCTTGGCCTCAAAAAATGTGTTGACGTCTTAGGGTCGTTGTAAGTTGGAAACTACTTAAAAGAACACAATAACACAAATGCCACTAACAAGATGCCAGGCTAAGTATGACACAAAATTGGTTAGGGCAAGTTATTTTCAGGGCGGGGGACGAGCCAACATTTGCCAGTCAACCTAAATCAAAATATCACAATTGGTCAATTGGTTCGTAAATGTGTATCTTAGAGGAATTTGTTTAGGAGGTGCCCCCAAAGTATTTGATGGACTGGTTCTAAATATTACTACAATCTGCATTTTGATCTCAATAGATAACCAGGTTTGCAGGACCTTTGTTCATGTATGTGGCGGCATGACAGTTCAAATGATGGTACTGATGTCTGTATATCACTTTTCTTCTGCATGGTTTTAATGCCCATCTCAATTCTTTTTTGCAGCATTGTGGGGAACCGACTGAGCCAAACTGGGAGGAAAGTGCTCTCTGAGCTGAGTCATAAAAAGCCAGAGCTCAAGATCATAAGCAGTTTTCTGTCCGACATGGGGTTGCTCCAGGCATATTTGGATTGGGTGGAAGAAATCAAAGCCGACCGGGAACAGATGGAGTCGGTCAGGAACGCGGATGCCCTGCGCTCGGTCCTGGAAGTTTTGGTGGAAACGGATGACCCAGGAGCAAGTGAGGAGGCTCGGAAAAGGGCCGAGCACCTGAAGGAAGAGATCACTGCCCTCCTTCTGAGGGAGGAGAATGCAAAAGAAAACGGGATGGGATGATAACTGCTTTACTTCATTGTATACACAACGCTCCTGACAGTCCAAAAGGGGACATCGATTCGGATCACTCCGTATCGTTCGAGGGAATGGAGGCAGCTCCATTTAACCCTGAAATGATATGTGCAAATATCAAAAGGGGTTACAATGACTCAAAGAGATTTGCAAACCCAAAACCACATGGGAACAACAAACCCGATATGCATCATTGCGGGAACCCACATCTCCTTGGGACAAAAAATAATGAGCATGAATGCCTCCAAAAATGCTCAAGCAAAAGAAAACTGGTGCTACACCTCTTAGCTTTTGTGTTTTTCATCAATCACTTTTTTGCTGTCTTGACCACAATTTGATATTGCTCGGCTGCACATATCCCAGTTTTCATGTGAAATGGTGTGTGTGTATGTGTGATACCCCAGTTATGGTTGTCTAACCAGAGGGACCATAGCCATGAGGAACAATTCCCATTATCCCTAGGCAATGAAACCAATTACAAAGGATGGTGGAAGCTGCACTCCAAAATCACCAGGAGGCCTATGCATTCTCCACACCTGAGTTGGAAGGAGGACCACAGGCAATGACTTTCCTCCTGCATCCTGGCCAGCGAGGATAATGGGAATTAAATGGGATTAAAGAACAATG
>NC_056530.1:18220625-18236103 GCF_019175285.1 Sceloporus undulatus
TTTATATATACATGCCAAGGAAGACCCCATGAAGGGTCACCGTAAGTAAAAAAAAAAATGACTTGAATTTGCACAATAACATAACAAACAACATACTGTATATATACACACACACCAACACAGCGACACATTCATTTTGATCTCTCTACTTCAAAACACTTTTGACCAGAAGCTTTTGGGATTTTGATGTGCGTTTTGCATTTGGTATTTGCACAGTACCTTGAGATACGAAAGATGGGACCCCGTGATGGTAGTCTAAATTGCATTTCACATACACCTTGTATGCATGCTCCGAAGGTGATTTTATACACAATATTTTCAACAGTGTTGTGCAAGAAGCAAAGGTTGCATGCTTGAACCGTGGAAGCCGCGGTCTCATGTCTCAGCCTCCCGTGTCGGACAATTTGGGAATACTTTAGGTCTCAGTTTTCAGATACGGGGGACTCAACCTGTATATATACTGTATCTGGAAGGATGCAAGATTTTCTTCAGAGTTTAGAATCCTTGATAGGGCTTAAGTCCATAATACCCCAAACCCTGAGTAAACATGCGCCTTTCTCCAACCCATCATTTTCCAGATGACGAAATCCCAACATCCCCTGCCAAATTGGGAGAGTTTTGTCTAAACATTTATCAGAAGCCATGCCAGGCAAGCTCAGGATCCAGCCAGTTTTCAATGGTGATTTAAACTATAGTTTAATCTTTTATACACACACACACACACACCACATATAATATATATCTCCCGAATTGACCATAGAGTCATGGTGGAGGACCTACAAATGCCTAGAGAAGGTTTTGTCCTCTATGAACTTCTCCACACACAACTCTTGGACTTGGAGATTCATAGAGCAAATAAAAAACGCAAATAATGACATCTGCAAAAGTCAAAGCCGCAAATATGGAGGACCAACTGTAATTTCAGTCATTGATACCTCGAAGGCATCTTCATTTTTCATCCTAAGCAGAATATAAATGGCAATGTGCCTACGCAGGTAAAATCCACTCGGTGGAGATGCATTTTTCTCTTTGGGATCATAAACAGCAGCTGCTTAAAGATTATGCCTTTTTTAAAAAAGAGACGTGATTCCGATGTGTTCATTTCAGCCGGCTTTGCAACAGACTTAGCCAGGGCTGTTCCTGCATAGAGTAATCAATTGCACAATATGTCCTTAGCAGATCCATAGAAAAGATTAAGGGAAGTAAAACAACACACAACCAAATAACATTTGTTGGCTAGCTTAGCGAATGGCGCCCCCATCAGGCGAGCGCTAGTATCGCCCGCCCAGAGGAGAGAAGGAGGAAGGCGCATCTATCTGGTCCACGCCCACTTTTAAGAGATGGCCCCGCCCACAGTTCTCCCCCCCAACAAGCGTAATGCGCATGCTCAATGCTTTTCTGAGCGAGTGGAGGGTGGGTGAAAAGTGTGGGAAAGCGTGTCTCTGGACCCCGCCCTCTTTGAGCGGGTGCCCCGCCCACGCTCCTCCCCAGCAAGCCAAACGCGCATGCTCAATATATCTCCGCGTACGTGGAGGGAGGAACCTCGAGACGATAAGACGAAAAGGGGGACGGCCTAATAAAGACTATTGGCCCCGCCCCCTTTGAGTGAGTGGCCCGCCCACCGTTTTCCCCCGCCCACAACAAGCGAAAGGCGCATGCGCAATGCTTTTCTCAGCGCTTGAAGAGCCTCGAGCGTTCTCGTTCTTCCCTGAGCGCGTGGGTTGGAAACGGAAAGAAAGAGGGTTGCGTGTAACAAAGTCACTAGGGCCCCGCCCCTTTTGAGCGAGTGCCCCGCCCACAGTTCAACCCCCAGCGAAGGAAGAGCGCATGCGCAGTGTTTGCGCGCGCTTTTCCTGCCCTCCAGCGAGGTTCGGCAGTCGGTAAGGCAGTTAGGAATGGAAAGAAAAGCTGCTTCACAACATTAAAAGTATATATTACACGCACGCCAGCTTGTAATAGACTCTGATCTGATTATTCACGGATTGGATTAATGTGTTCCTCTCTAGGAATCCCTGGGTCCTCCAGCGCAACTCTATGGTCAGCTTTAACCAAACGGTGCCCTGAAAGAGGTAGAGATTCCTAGAGAGGACGCTCCCCTATGGCTTTTGTGGCTCCTCCAGCGCAACTCTATGGTACAATTAAAAACAGGGAGGGAGAAGTACATTAAAAAGGAATGAGATGAATGACAGCATTAACAGAGATTGTTATTGAAAGGATGCATTACATGCATGCCAGCTTCTAAATATAACATGGAACAAAATCAAATAGTCTTTATAGGCCCATGAGTGCATGCCCACCTGTATTATTATTATTTATTATACTCTATATAGCACCCAACTTAGTGTATAAACACTGAAACTGGGGCTTTGAAAAGTCCAGTATATTTCAATGGTAGGACTAATTTGTCCATTATTATTATTATTTGCTGTTTGTACTGTATTTTGTATTTGGCTTTGCTTAAATATATTATTATTATAAAATACCACAAAAGCATTAGATCTCACCCGGATCTTGCAAGCCCAGCAGAGCCCCTCAACATACTCCAACTCCCAGAATCCCATAGCCTTGCTCCAAGGCAGTTAAAGCCGTGCCAAACCGGGTTATATCTCCAGTGTGGATGCAGCTTAAGAAACAGCGGAGATTCCTTAAACGCATCTCTTGTCCGTTCTCTTCTTTCCTTTCTTCTGCAGTTTCTTCATACCCGCAGCGAGTTGTATGAATATACCACCGAAGGGCTTCCTCATGGCTGAAAAGCAGCCGGACAGTCACCATTCTCCAGAGAACAGGCCGGTTCTGGTGTCGTCCGGTTCGTCTTCCACGCTCTCCACCGCTGCTGCTTCCGACCTGCAGCCCTTTTCTTTGGGCCGGGTGTCGTCCTCTGTAACATCTCCAAGCAACCTTTCCTCTTACACGGTTCCTGTGCGCCTGGATGTCCTCTATTTCCTGCTCAACAGTGCTGCCAAGGCGCAGAATGCCCTGCCATCAATACCTGTCTGTGGTGGACAAGGGACCTTCTCCACCTGCCCCTGTTCCTCTGCCCAACATGCAGTGAGTTGCTCCACGTTCTGCCACCATTCCACTTGCGGCGGTGCGCCAAGCTGTTCCAGCGGCCAGCAGCTTCCCAGTGGAGGGGCCCACCACCATTTGGGACAGCTTCAGGGAGGTTATCCTGGTCAAGGAGGCTTCAGCACTGGAGTCCCAGGAAGCCAAAATACTGGATACACTTGGCTCAAAGCCACTCACCAAAGTGATGGGCAAAGCTGGCCCGGCTCCGGCTGGCCTGGCTCCAGCCAGCCCGGCTCCAGCCAGCCCAACTCGGCAGCCACCGGGACAAGCAGCCAAGCCACAGCGGGTTGGAAAGGGCACCAAAGAGAGGAAGGCGCAGGCCGTAATAACAGGGGGAATTGGCAAGGCAAGTGGTCCAATAAAGGAAGGTCGTGGGGAGATCGGAGGCAAGGCGGCAGTGAATCGAGTTTCAGGAAGCCAGGGTCGCAGAACTGGGGAAGAGAAGGGTCCTCATTTGGCTCAAACGCTGATAGCGGTAGAAGGAACCAAGAAGGCAATCGTCGGAAGATGCCGTGGGATGTCCCAGAGGCCAAACGACATTCAGATGATGGCAGGGTCGGATGGCAGAAGAACCAAGGCAAGCTAGAACCAACTAACCCCCTCAGTAAAGCTGTAGGTGCTGGTCCAGCCAAACCAGCAGTGCCTCAAGGGGGTGGAGAAGACTGGGAAACGGATTATGAGAGCGAGCAAGCAAGTTCTGCGGCTCAGGCCGTTGTTTGCTATCCTGCCTTCCAGAAGAGCCAAGGGGACACTCCTAAAACCAGTGAGGATTGGGAAAACGAATGTGCCTCATTTTCTAGTCCACCCAAATCGAGGCCAAGCATCTTTCCGCTTCTGGGATTGCCATCTAAAGATCCTCGAACATGCGCTACAAGGAAGGAGAGTTCTGGGTCTCATGAAGACCAGAGCAAGAATGGCGGGTTCGTCAGCTACCTCAAGAGCCTTCACTCTGACCCGCCAGGGAAGTCCAGCTCCGAAGGGTCAACCGAGCTGGTCATCGACACAGACATAGAGTCATCCAAGCTCAGCGAGGTGGAGCAGTCCCCAAAGAATGCAGCTGGAGAGGAGTCCAAAGCTTGGGAGTAGTCCAGGCTACAATATTGGAGGGAGGGCTCTTGGGGAAGGATTAAGAAGAAGCGTTCCAGAGTGGAAGTAGTGGGGTGGTGGAGTGTCAATGGAGTTTGTCCTAAGCTATTTGGCTTAGTCAGAGAGAAGTATGAGTATCGATTGATACAACAATGTGAACTGTTGACTGGACTTGTCTTTCTTTCTTTTTCACCAGTTTGCCCTGGATGTAGGATTCCACTTTGGGACCCAAGGATAACATTCATGCCACTGCTATTCTTTCGACAGTGGGGTGAATGTTTCCAATGGCAGCAGGGGATCAAGTGGTATCTAACTGTGTTTAGAGCCCAAGCACTTCACCCTGAACTGCCCTGGTAAACCATGAAAAGGAAAAAGCACTAGGCGCAGTGTTTCTGTACATCACACTCTCAATTCAGGTTGCTTAAAAGCGATTTCAAATGGAGTGAATTCTCATGGTTTCTCTCCCCCTTTCAAAAAGCAATCTGGAAAACTTAGTTCATTTCTTTACTTGCCTTACCCTTCATGATGTTGAAGACCCCATCTCAGCGTTATGTCCTTCGCCATTCAAAATCTAGACCTCTAAATGTTTTGTCCTTAAACTCCCAAATCTTCCTCCCAGTGTGGCTAGTGTTCAGGGATCATGGGAGTTGCAGTCCAAAACATCTGGACAATTGAAAAGCTTCTTAGCTCCTTGGGATGTGTGCATGAAAGTAGGCCTTAAGAGAGATGTAGTTTGGGGCTGAGATTCCTACCACAGTGGATGCTCCAGTCCTCCCAGTGGCCTCTTCGTCACATTGTCAAAATAAGACCACTGCTTAACTTGGCAAATAGGCAGTGCAGTTCATGGCAAAACCATCGCTGTAACAACTGCCATACTTCATTGGTAGGACTCTACCAAAACACCTTGTTTGAATCAATCTGTGGCTTGCGCCACTGATCCTGTTGCAAAGGATTAAAACGTTGATTCTCTTTGCTTTTAAAAATAAGACGCATTTTGAAAGTAAGCCTCTGTTCAGTTGATAAAGATGTTGGTGTCAGTCAGATGTTATGATTGGCAAATCCAGAACTGGAAAGTTCAGGAGGTGAGGCTGTATGCATATAAATCATATGGTGCAGAAACACTGTATTAATACCATTTTAGACTCCAGAGTGGAGAAGAGTTGCATATTTTAACTCTTCTCCACATGAAAACAGAAATCTAAAAGATCTTGACAAGTGCATTCTAACTTGTAACTTCTTTCTAATCTTTAAGAGAGTTTTATTTTACATAGGAGAGACATTGAAAGATGTCCCCTCCCCTGCAGTCCAGAATGGGATCATCTCATGGACTCCAATTTGCACTGAAAGCATATGTAGATCACCTGCAGGATCTTAAGTTGTACTGCTGTCAGTCTACATAGTAAATCTAAATGAATGGATTGACAATTTAAGAACTGGTGGGGTGTTTAGGCTCTTTTAAAATGCAGGGGTGGATCCCTGTTGGATCTTAGTGAACCTGAGTTGCCTTGAAGATAAATACTGCCTTGGGGATTTGCACTTCATAGTTAAATTGTTGTTTTGATAACCTCTGTTTCGTCAAGCCAATATGTCGAGATGTCATGGTTTTATTTACGTACATGAGGTTTACTTGTTCGTTACTTGCAATAAACACTGCTTTAATAGTGTACGTTACTTGCCTGTTTATTGGAATGGCAAGGCAAAGAGAATGAGTGTAAAATGAGAAGTGGAAACTACTCTGTTAAGGCAGTTGGATGCACATTGACTTAGGAGTCAGCCCCCTTGGCTTTAGCAAGGGGTGATGGGAACTGTAGTCTTAAACATGTGGAAGATCCTAGCTTGAGGGAGGTAGACCTTAAGAGTAGATCCCATTGAATTCACAACTTCTGGGTAATTATGATAACTGATTTTGGTTGGGTATTTTTGGCTCTAAAATATTCCAAATAGTGGCTTGCATTCAATATATATATATATTTAAAGGAATGTTTGCATAAGATCCAAAACACACTGCAGAAGTAATCCCGTTTGAGACTGCTTTAACTGCCCTGGCTCATTTCTAGGGAATTCTGGGAGCTGTAGTTTTGTGAGGCATTTAGTCTTCTCTGTCAAAGAGCTCTAGTACCTCAGACTACAATTCCCAGGATTCCATATCACTGAGTCAGGACAGTTAAAGCTGTCTCAAACTGCATTTTTTCCTGCAGTGTGTTTTGAACCCAAGTTACATACAATTTCTGTCTGGGAACAGTGGCTCTGGCTCGGTGATGCCATACATTCCTAGAAAGTGATCCCATGAAATATAACCCTCTTGTGGCTGACATTTGCACTGCATCGTAGTTTGTTGTAAACAAATATTTAAAGTACACAATACGCTGTTTACATTCTGCATTTTAAATATTTGTTTTAAATGATTTTTTAAAATTATTTTTATAACACAGGGTCAAGCTGGCTTTCGAATCGAATCTCTCTTTACTGCTTTTGGCCAAAGGCCATTGCAAAGATCAGAGTAGTATTACAATACGCATAAAATTTCCATAAAAACAATATGCAACAAATTGTACCAAATAACAAAAGTTTAACATCGACAATTGATAGGGAACAGCTATTCTATAGAAGTTCCAGTAAATGGGTTCATGGGGGAGGTATACAGGAGCTTTAGGGGAAGAGCCTAACCAGGGACCAGGGTTCAATTCACAGCCCCACTAATGCAGACTCATTGAGTGAACTTGGGCAAGTCACATGCTCTTAACCTCATAGGAAGGCAGTGGCAAATCTCTGAAACAATCTTGCCTACCGGTAAGGGCAGAATTCTGCCTCCTCCTTTCCTTTTCCCCCGCTGAGTTGAGTGCAAACTACTATTGCAGTTTGAACTCAGTTTGCATCAACTGAAGTAAGCTGAGGATAAAGGCGGAAAGCTGGAGGAGGAGAGAGAAACTGGGATGTTTTAAAAGCATCTGAAAAAGTGTGATGACAGAAGATCAATCACGACTGTCCCTGCCAAATCGCAATAGTTGGAAGGTGTGCATATCCACTAATAGGAGCAACAACTACAAGCATGTGAAAGGAAAAACAAAACCATTTACATGAACGTTACTGCTTCTGGACTACTCCAATTTGACACCCTCCAAATGCTTTGGATTGGGACTTGAAACATGGTTCCTCCATCTCTTTCTCTTGAGGATTGAAGAGAAAGAAGAAACATGGCGGGGGACACAAAATTCTTAGGAGCAGAGGAAAAGCACTTGTATTTTAGTGTTAGTGAAAGCAGGAGAATGCTCTCATTTTACTTCACCTCTGTGGCTATACCCCTGACTCCAATCATCATGGCTGGTTGGGGGTGATGGGAGTTGTAGTCCCAAGAAAGGATGCCATTTTGTAGGAAGGCCGGCTCGGGTGTTCCTAATAACCCAAAGGGATAAACAGTGATGCAAGGCATGGATGAGTCAATGGATTAGCCCAGGTTTTGGGTGCCTTCATGCAGGCCCAGGCCTCTCCCCCCAGGACTGGTTGGAGAGTCAGCAGGTTTCATTGCCTTCAGAGAATGCTCCAGAGGCGCTTTGCTGTCGGTGCATTTTTGCCTTTTGGAAGCAGCCACTCTGCTGTGTCACTCCCGCCTCCTATCATTGGTCTTTTCCAGTTAGGGACGGAGAGTTTTGAGCCAATTCAGCAACAGACATCACAGTTGGAGAGATTTTGGAAAGGGTTGGGGGGCTCAGCTCAGCAAGACAAGTGTGGACAGAGGTGACTCCCAGAGTGTGCAGGTAGGGCTCTACCGCCTGTTAGAGATGTGGATTGAGGTAGCAGCCACAGAAAGGAGGAAGGGTGGGAGGTGGTAAATGAGCTTGTTGGATATTGTATGCCTTCAAGTCATTTCTGGCTTTCTGGTTGAATGCCAATACTGCAGCCACTCACTCACAAACCACAAGGTTGTGAGTTCGATCCCAGCCAGGGGCTCGGGGTCGACTCAACCTTGCATCCTTCTGAGGTTGTTAAAATGAGTATCCAACTTGTTGGGGGAAATTGACTTACAGTTGTAAACAGCTTAGAGACTGCTTACTGCGGTATGAAGCGGTATATTAATGAAGCTTCAGGTATTGCTTATGGTGATCTTAAGGCAAACCCATTGTGGGGTTTTCTTGGAAGGGTTTGTTCAGAGGCTTTCTTCCATTACTTCCTCAGAAATAAGGCAGGGATGTACAGCTTCATGGGTGGAGGCCTCTTCTGTGCCTCCGTGGGGAACGTGCTCCTGGTGGTGTCCACAGTGACCGACTATTGGATGCAGTACCGGCTTGCTGGCGCCTTCGCTCACCAGGGGCTCTGGCGGTTCTGCTTCCCAAGCAAATGCTACATGCAGATGGAGAGCATTGGTAAGAAGTGGCTTTGAGCTGGGATGGGAAATGGAGCTTGGGAAAGTTCATTTTTGGACTACAACTCCCAGAATCTAATGGTAAGTTGAGCTGGGGATTCTGGGAGATGCAGTCTGGAACCCCAACTTTTCCTGGCAATGGGTGGGAGGCTATGTTTCAGCAGAACCTGAGGCTCAATAGAGAAGAGAGGTTCTGTTGGGCAGAAGTTGGAAGTAACAACTAGGTACAAATCCACTTGAAATGATTTATTTTGTCCAAACCAATGAGATGACAAATTCACCTTATTAATGCAACAGAGGATAAGCTGTTAATGTAACTGAGCAAAGCAGGTATTACTCGTGTCCCAGTGCAACTATGCCTTTTTAGTTACGTTTCCAGTTATGGATTGTGTGAGCTTGCTAAATAGTGGAGGGGGAATATCCTATGGTGCTGGTTGCGCTGTGCCTTGTGCTCTATTGGGGAGGCTGAGATGGAATAAGGGGGAATGGGACGAATGTGCTTTATACCACACAACTGAGTTTACAGTATTCAGATTGTCCCTTAATAAAATATACAACAAAAAGTAATTCTACTTTCAAGAAATGGGAAGGCACAGTTACTTTTCCAAAACCTACAACTATAAGGGTAACTTGTAGCATTTGTTGGGTCTTGGAACTACAGTACATGTCAGCTAATTGCTTTTTAAAAGTAACTTCCCAGGCAGAGTGATAGTTTAGCACCCAGAGAATCCAATTGTCTTCTGGTTTGTCAGGGCAGGGAGTAGAGGTGGCACAAGTAGTAGAGGCCCAAAGGAAACACTCCTCCAGTCCAATGAAAGCTATACCACTGTTTCTAGGCTGGGCATCAGATGTGCCAAGCCTTTAGCTAGCAATCATAATAATGAATGACTGATGCTTTCAACTTTCTATCACCTATCTGTGAGCTGCTTTCTCAGCCTTATTCCCTGCAGCCTACTGGAACTCCATCCGGGCCTTCATGATCCTTTCCGCTCTCACTTGTTTTGCCGGCATCATTACGGGGATTCTCTCCTTCGCCCAGCTCTCCACTTTCCAGCGCTTCAACAGGTCCTTCGTGGCTGGCATCCTGTTCTTTGTTTCCAGTAAGTGCCTTTTCTCATCTGAGTTGCTGCCTTTCCAAAGCAGGTAAATAATCCCAAATAGCCATTCATAACCAGGTCACCATTGAGACACATTGGACTGTGATCCCCATCCCCATTTTGCTTTTTATACCTTACAATGATGATATGACTAAAGGCTGGATTCAATGGTATAAAACCATATATTCTAACTGTCCAGATTTGGCAGGGACAGTCCTGATCAATCCTCTGTCATCCCACTTTTCCAGCCACTTGTCAAATGTCCCAGTGACTTTCTCCCTTCCTCCTTTGTCCTCAGTTTACTTCAGTTGCTGCAAATTGAATTTAAACTGAAAAAATAGCTTATACTCAGTTAACTTGGGGGAGAGGAGAGATGGAAATATACCCCACCCAGTAGGCTCAGAATAGAACAAACTGCCACAATTTGTGTGCTCTTCCTCGTGGATAATTTTTTGCCATCTGCACAACACTCAGATGTTGCTCTGTCACACGCTTGTGCACAGGGCTGTGTGGAAATCTCCAGTTCAGCCAGTGGTGCAGCAGCTTGATAAAATTTGCAAGGCTTTATTGATTTGTTTCTGCAACTTGGAAAGACTTTCCAGAATGTGTGTGTGTATGTGTACTGACTTAGAGCCTTATTGCATTACAAACAAACCTGGCAGTCAGCACGTTTCTATTTCTGTCTCAACACTATGTCGAAGCACTTTCGTTCTCTTCTGGTTGTAAAAGCATGGGAGAGAGCCATAAAAATATCCCTTTTGCCAAATGGATTTTTCCAGCTTGGCAAATGGAGACAGAAACAGAAGCAAACTTCTCTATCGTTGCCTGTGAAGTTTGTTTGTAATGCGATAAGACTCTTAGTTAACCTCCTCCTTCCCTCCCACTCACTGATGCACCAGGGTTCACCTTCCACTCTTCTCTGCATCCATCTTTTGGCTAGAAGCAAGTAGGACAAGATTAAATATTCTTCTCCTGTCCCCTTAATTCCTCAATAATTTCCTCATTTCACCTTGATCTGGGAATGGCCCATTTGGTTAATATTTCTGTCTCAAGTTCCAAACAGGAAAACATGTGTGTGTTGTATGTGTGTGTGTGTGTGTGTACTGTTCATGTCTGAATGATAAGCTATGAGCAATTATCATTAGTACCTTAACACAAAATACTTAATGACATCACTGAGAGGCCATCCCTAGATCTTGGGTTTTGGCCCTGAAACCTCAGGGCCTGAGAACATCCTAAAGTGTCAACCCAATTTAATTCAGCGTTCAGTGTTGTGACAGTTTCCTTTGGTCAGAAGACTAACCATATCTTCTTTCTGTTCCCCTCTTCCTTCTCTCTCCTTCTCTTCTAACTAGCATTGTTCATCCTTCTAGCTATGGGGATTTACACCGGAGTCACCGTCAGCTTCCTGGGCAAACGGTTTGGCGAGTGGCGCTTCTCCTGGTCCTATATCTTGGGCTGGGTTGCCCTCTTGTTGACTTTCTTTGCAGGTAAAACTAGTGCTTTCTGCTCTTAAGAAACATTCTTGACCCCATCAGGACCAGCTCTTCTTAAGGTGAAATTAATCCCTGACCATTCCCTATTCTATCTGGATCACAGATACAGTGGAAACCAAAGAAATCAGTTATCTTCATCGTTGTGAGCAGGATGTTTAGCAGAAAGTATATCCTCCCACTGTCCTAGTTTAGCAGGGACAGATCCAGTTAATCCTCTGTCATCCCACATTTTCAGCTGCTTTTAACATGTCCCAGTTTCTCTCTCCTACTACTACTTTCTCCCTTTGTCCTAAGCTTACTCCAGTTGCTGCAAACTGAGTGGCCAGACAGATGGGCACTTTGCACTGGCCTGGGCCCAAACTAGGGATGCGCAGGGGCTGAGAGTTTACATGTTCAGCAACCCTGCCATGCACTCTGGCTGCCATCATCGCATGCGCCGGTCCATACGGGGTGCGCAATGATGATGTCCATGCAGTGCAGCACCCAAATCTGGATAGCCCCTGAGTTCAAGCTGCAAAAGAAGTCTTCACTCAAGTAACAGTGAGGAGAGAGAGGGAGAATGCAGAATCCTGCTCTTCCCAGCAGGCTTGGGCAAAAGCAAAGTGCTGCAAAGGCAAAAGCAAACTGATGCAGCCTCTCCTAGTTTATGTCTTCTTCCGGACTAGAAGTTTGCATGCTTCTTTGTCTCTTTCCTGGACCTGACCCCACAAAAACTAGAGAACTCAAATGCCAGCCTGTTGCCTAGAGGGGACCCATGAAAACTGGGGGCTATGGATGACGCCCTGAGATTGAGCAACCCTATCTGACAATTCAGAGTGCCTTTCCTTCTAATGTTACTCTCACAACCAGAGATACACAACTTTATAAAAGTATACAACTCCAAGTACTTCGTCATGTTTATATTTAGTTTTTATATCATATACTGTATATCCCATGTGATTCTGCAAATTACCTTCAGTGTGATAAGTATGACTTTTTGGTCTCTGTTTTCTTCCTTGTCCTCTGATCTGCAGGTATCTTTTACATGTGTGCCTACAGGATGCACAAATGCCAACGTCTGGCTGGGATCTGCTAAGTTTACAGAACTCACTAAAGTACAGCAACGTTTAAAACACCCATCTGAAAAGCCAGGGACATGGAAATGGGTGGAAATGCATCCATAAGAAACACTGATCGTTCAAGACAAAGACAGCCCTTGACCTGTTTTCTGGTGTTGTGTGGAAGCAAACAGCATCGTCTGGTAGTCCGTGAATCCAGTGTCATGCCATCCGTTGTATGCACTGGGTGATACTGTGAACTGCCTTATTCCTTATGCTTGTCTGTAATATACTACACTTGATCTTAGCCAAAAGGCCGAGAACCGATAGTGTCTGCAATATAAGAATAATAATATTGACCTACCTTATAGGATCACTGTAAGGCACTGCATATCAAGTGCTTGGAGAAAGTGTTCCCAAAATGAGAATGACTGTGACTGCCGGGAAGGATGCTGGAAGCACAGAGCTTTTGAGCTATTTAAAAGATGTTACCATAACTACAAATGCTTGTAATTTTTCTGCTTCGTTTTTTAAATGTTAATTTTTTAAAATGTAAAATAAAACTATAAATAAAACAACAACCCCAGTATCACAGTTGACTATGAATAGTGAACTTTAATTATCCATATTCTCATGAGTTCTAGCAACGCAAAGCCAGAGGACATGGGCCTTAAATCCAGAACCTGCCGAGATTTACATGGAGAAAACTGCTGTGGAGTACAATGAGATTTCCCTTTTAAGATCCAAGCTAGTTGAATAATACTGAAAGACATAGCCTTCCACTGTCTTGATACAGCAGGGACAGTCTCAACTATTTCTCTTGGCATCCCACTGTACCCCATTTTCTCTCTCCTTACTCCCCTCTGTGTCTTTATCATACTTAAGTTGCTGCAGACTGAGTTCATAATGCAAAAGGAGTTTGCACTCAACTAACTCAATGGAGGAATAGGAGAGGAAAGGCAGAATCTTGTCCTTCCCTGTACACTCAGGCTGCGTCTGCACTGCAGAAATTATCCAGTTTGATACCACTTTAACTGCAATGGCTCAATGCTATTCTCGGAACTAGAATTCCGTAGCATGGAGCCATAGCAGTTAAAGTGGTGTCAAATTGGATTATTTCTGCAGTGCAGATGGAGCCTGAGATATTTAGGATACAATGAATGTCTGAAATCCAGGTCTCAGATACTTTTGTTGTGGCACCAGGGCTCTCTGACAGAGAAAGCTAAAGGTTTCCCAAAACAACAGTTTCTAGTATTCCAGAGAATGGAGCCATGGCAGTTAAAGTGGTGTCAAACTGTATTATTTCTGCAGTGCATATGGAGTCCGCACTGCATAAATAATCTGGTTTGACACCACTTTAACTGCCACGGCTCCCTGCTATGGAATTCTGGGAACTGTAGTTTGTTGCGCACCAGAGCTCTCTGACAGAGAAAGCTAAACTACACTCCCAGAATTCCATAGCATGTAGTTGTGGCAGTTAAAGTGGAGTCAAACTGCACTATTTCTCTAGTGCGGATGCAAGCTCAGTGCCACCAGCCTGGTTTTAGCTATATAGTAGAATAGATATGTTTTAAGAAGCAAGATGAGAGCACAGTTTATTATTCTGAGCATTTACTATATTGAATTATGTAAAGAGAAGTGGGGTGAATTAAAAAACAACAACACAGCCGCTAGCAAATTGCAACATTTAATCCTCGGATTAAATCCTTAACTTCAAGGCGACATTTGAGCACAGATAGTTCTAGCAGCAAGGAATAACCTTTAGCAAGTGATTAATCAAGAGCTGCTAATGCCGAGAGCCAGAAACAGGACCAGAACGCATCCCACCAATGGCAATCTGCATGCATCTTCTGTGCAAAGGATTATTGAAGCTGAAAGTAGGCAAACAGAAGCGCACTTTGAAGGAAAGGCGTTGCTGAGCAAAATGGCTTTGCAACTAGAAATCGTCATTGTCATTCTTGTTGTTATTATCCATCTTTTTCTCGGTCTAGGACTCAAGGTAGCTTACAGAAGTTAAGACAGATACAGCTTTTTAAAAAATCATATCATAAAAAAGTTTTAAAATATAGTCAATAGGGCAAAATATTGTACCAGTCCCTGGCACATTATGGGAAAATATTGCCGATCCCACATTGCAGATAACCTGAACAGCACTGTTCTAAGGAACAGTAATCTAGGTCCAGCCTTCTCTGCAAACTTCAGTGAATGGGGCATGTCCTGAGACAGAAGATGCAAGCAGCACAGTACTGAGAAAACGTAAGGGGATGCGGAGGATTATAGTTGGATAAACATATAACTGTGGAGCCAGTGTGATATAGTGTTTGACTGTTGGACTGGTACATTGAAAGACTAATCCCTGGGCAAGTCACACTTTCTCAGACTCAGAGGGAAGCAATGGCAAACAAATCTGAACAAATCTTGCCAAGAAAACCCTGTGATAGGGTTGCCATAAGTCAGAAATGGCTTTGCAGGTACACAGCAACAGCAACAAAAATATGCAAAGGGATGTTGTAGGACCTTTGAGGCTAATGTTAGTTAAACTTAGCACACTGATCTTCCAGACTAACACACCGATTTGTCTTTGAATTCAACAACAAAAGATGTAACTAGGGATCCTCTATAAAATTCAACAAATCAGGCACAGGACTTGCAGCATAAAAGTCTTATGTGAATCATATATTTCCTTCATGGAAAATATTTCTCATCATAGAAAATGAAGGCACTGTTCAGTCAGATTGGGCCCGATGTTTGGGAGACATGTCTATTCCAAAGTTGGCTTAAAGGAAACAAATTCCATAATAAGCAGAGGGTCCATTCACATTACATAATTATAGTGCTATGATTTCACTTTAACTGCAAGACTTATCGCACAAGAAAACACAGGTGAAACTGAACCGGAGAGTGACCGCTTTCTCTGTGTCTTACTGCATGATGTCCTAGTGCGTAAGTTTCTTTCCCCACCAGATCGGGGCCGTGGAAACTGCACGCTGCGGCCCTGATCTGGCCTTTCCATGGCACAAAAAGAAGCCTGAGAATCCCACAATCCCATACCTAGTCTTTTGTTTTACCAGCTTGGGGGGGGGAGACTTGGGGGCTGTGCAAACTGGCATCTTTGGCCAGCCTGGGCATGGCATCTACATGACGCACACACCCCAACTCTGCCTCCAGGTCTGCATGATGCCACGCGCTGCACCACATGGTGTGTGGCGTCACGGCATTCCTCTGGCGCTGCTTTTTGCGGCTCCTTTTTGCACCCTGGAAAAGGCACCATAGTCACCGGCGCTGCAGTTTTCCGGTGCTCCTTTGGCACTGCGTCATCTAGATGCAGCACCAGAG
>NC_056530.1:18246103-18256108 GCF_019175285.1 Sceloporus undulatus
GAGGTATGGTATTTCAATGATGCATGCGTCCTAAGAGTCCAAAAGCCGCACCAAAGCCATGCTCCAGTCCTAAGGACTGGAGTGCAGGTTTGGTGTGGCTTTTGGACTCTTAGGACGCATGCATCATTGAAATACCATATCACCAAAGTGACTCGAAGCAGCTTTATTTTGGCCTGTCTGTAACAAGCCATTGTCTTGGCACAGGAATTCTTTGCATTTCCTGGGGCCCTTTCACAGAAGATTATTGCATTGGGGTTAAAACGTTCCCCAGAGCATTTTGATGGGGGCGAGCATGGAGTGTGGCGGGAACCCAATGGGGCCCAGAACGCTAGTTTACCACACAGTGGAACGCCGCCGCACGTTCCCATCAGGTTCTCATTGGGCTCCAGGGGATGCCATTTCTGGGGACAGTTTCAAAGCAGTGCAATAATCTTCACAGTCTGCACAGTTATGGTACTATGATTCCACTGTAACTGCCATAGCTGGATCCTGTGCAATTTTTGAGTTCATAGCTTACTGGGATACCAGATCTCTCTGACTGATCATTCTAAATGCTCCTCCTTAAACGGCAAATCCCAGGATTCCATTGAATTGAACCAAGGCAGTTAAAGTGGAATTGTAGTGTACTGGGAAAAAGCCTTTGAATGGTATCAATTCATACAATCATAGAGCTATAAGGGACCCCAAGGGTCATCTGCCCTAACCTCTAGCCAGCACAGAAATCCACAGCTAAAGCATCCCTGACAGTGGCCATCTATTCTCTGGTTGAATATCTCCAGTGAAGGAGATTGCACTACATTCCAAGGTAGTCTGTTCCAATATCAAACAGTGATTACCACCATTGAATTCTTCCTAAGAAACCAGCAAGGACATATAGAGGCAAAGACATTTGTACATGTTGCTTTTCCATGTTGTGCAGGTCTGGCACCTTCCTTCATAGAAAGAGGGTGTATCTCTCATTGGTTTACCTTGGCAGACTTAAAATATTGTCCTTCTCTCCTTTGTTTCACTAGGTATGATGCTAGTGCTGACTCATAAAACGATTGACTCTGAACTGGAGGAATAATAGCAACAATAATAAATTTGATTTCTATCCTGCCTCTCCATAAGATCGAGACGACTTACATCATTAAAACCAAATAATACGATAAAATAAATCCCACTATCCCCTACTTGAAGAACTGCAAATGGCTGGTTTTGTATCATATAGCTGGGTGACATGCAGCTGTGCTTGGAGTATCAGAATGATGGTACAATGAACTAAAGTGAGTTGACTGTGACAGTTCAAATGCAGTGGCCAGGTCTCATGGTTTGACCATCCTCAGTATATTTCATGTCCAATGTGTTGCCTCCTGTTCCAGCTAGAGCAAACCTCTGTTTTCTGTAGTATCGAAACCACAGACAACATACGTTGTGGGGAAACAACATACTATTTTTCTCTGCCCCAGAAGAGAAAAACAGGCTATCCTGTTTTTTTGCACAAACTGGCATTGACAGCGGTAGGCTATTGCGACAAATTATAGCTTGCCCAAACCAGAATATGATAAAGAAAGAAAAAGACCAGTAGGAAGTATGTGGATTTGAAGACATTTTGCAGTAGCTAAACTGTTGTTTGGGCATTACATATGAAAACAATTGCGATGGATAATCCATGCAATGACCCTGGCTTACGGTAGCCATTGTTTTGCCTTCGTGACTCTCCGCTGGGATCACTTTAGTCGTGTTGTTTCCTGCAAGTAGAAAAACTGGAGCCCAACAGAGATTTTCAGTGGCATACAAACTTCCAGCTTCTCTTCATAATGAATGCAATAATGTGTTAGCAAGTGAGTGGCTGCTATGAGGACAACAAAAAGAGCGTATATAAATCTGACCATCTTACGGGGCATGCTGGCCCTAGCCATTGTTGCCTGAATGTGTGTTGATGGTTTTGACATATGAATATGTGTGTGTAATTACCAATTTAGTGTACATGTATACAGTTAATCTTGTTTGCTACTTGATACCAAAACCTTGTTCACCATCTGGCTATTCCATTCAAAGAACCTGCCTCCCTCCCTCCCCAACTTTCTTGTCTGGAGATCTTTTGAGACCTTACCTAATTCCCTTGAGATTAAAGAAGATGTTTTTAGTACTCATCTGTGTAATTATTTTTCACCCAGGCAACTGTTGTGGTGCTGATTCAATCTGGACTGATTTGGGTTCAGATTCCTATTCAACCATGAACTTGACAGTGAGGCAGTTGCTCAGCCTAAACAACCTTGCAGGGTTATTGTAAGGTTAGGGGTATGAGGTAATAGTCATTTATGTCTCCTTAGAGAAGGAGAAAAATGTAAAAATTAAATAAAACATTCTTTTATTCCTCTTTTGGTTGGCTCTTTATTGGTGTGTCTGTGATGCAAAGTAGTGTGAAGGCAGAGGAAAGTGTGAGACCCAGCACTGTTGTAGTGGTCTGAGTGTTGGACCTCAGTGTCCCTTTTGATATTAAGTTGATATGAGGGATGATCAAGAGCTTGATCTTGGGATAACACTAGAATCCGTGAAGCACATTCTTTTATTTTGTGAATTCTGCAAGAAAGCTCAACGACATGCAGTCAATGCATTAATGACAAATCTATCAATTTTATATCAAATTCTTATTAGAAGATAAGATTCTCAGTGTGAGTTTTGTTGTTGCCAAGTTTTTCACTGAGGTATCCAGAACAGAGAACAGTTAATTTCTGTATTAGGGGGAAATGTGTTTGTATGACTTGACCAATTGTTCCTTGTGCTCTACATTTATCTTATATGTTTTCAGTTTGAATTTGCAGGATCATAATACTGAATTGTTGTAGTAGTTCTATATGCAGACCTATACAACTCTGAGATATATATCACCACCACCCATCCCAGGACTTAATATACAACATCTGAAGCTACCTGACATGGCCATTCTGTGACTTGTGAGAAGACAAGATGAGAGAAGCACCCCTAAAAGGACATACACATATGTATAAGGAAGACTTGTGCGTGTATTTGTTCCTAACAGGATGCCAGCACCACCAGAAGGGCCATGCAGTCCATAGGAAAAACATGAGGCACCAGTGCTTACCTTCTTATTATCTCTCCCATTTTAAATGCAATGCCACTTGCCAGAAGGGAGCATTGCCAAGTGAAACACTCCACTTACAGTTTGTAATTGTTCAAACTCTTCCCACTTCCAGGGTTATGTTTTTAAAACGGCCGCTCCTTGAATTGTTTGTTAGGGTCCCCATTTTGGGAGCTGTAATCCAAAAGGGATCTCTTCCAAGCGGTGCTTGCTTCTCTTGCAATCATGTGTTTTGATGAGTGCCACTTAATATCATGGACTTAGTGGATACTGCATATTTATTTATTTCATATAAATAATATATTTTAAAAATAATTTGGTCATCTGTTGGGAGTACTTTCATTGTGTATTCTTGTATGGACTAGACAGCCCTTGTGGTCTCTTCCAATTCTAGGTGTCTATGACATTCTGTAATTGAATTCAACCAAATGCAGCTTACAGTTTCTTTTCAGACTTTCCCTGGCAATCTAAGAAAGTCAGAGGCCCTTTCACACTATACAATTATACTACTATGATTCCACTTTAACTGCCATGGCTACATCCTGAGATCCGAGATCGTGAGATCAGAAGTTTTGGAAGTGGCATTTAAAACGTTCATCCAGAGAACTCTAAGGGCTCACCAAACTACAAGCATAAGGATTCAACAAGGTGCAGTCATTGCAATTAAAGTGGAATCATAGGGCTGTATTTGTGTAGGAGTGCAAGAGATGGAACTGGAAGGTACATGAGCTCTCAGAGCTCATGTGGCGAAAAGAACACACAGATGCAACTTAGGAGATGTGTACCTTTGTATTGCTTCATGCTCCGTACTTCCCCCAAGCACTGGGAAATCACCGGGATAATCTATGACACATGGTCACTTTCTTTGTTCAAAAAGAGTGCTGGACACTTGTGACATTCTTGTGATGCTTACGTATTCACATAGTGTAATAGGTTGGCTGACTCAGTCTTTATAAATTTGTGGTCATGGCCTTGACAAAACCATATTAACAACTGTGATGTTTCATAAATGAGTAATGCACCTGTTAGGGTAGGGCAGAGAGCAAAGCCTGGGAAGCATGCTTGAGGAACAACCACGTGAAGTTGAATAGGCAAAGAGCCAAGCTAAACATGAAACATATGAAATCTAGGGATAGCTAGACAGGCCATTCTGTTTCCAGTCCACATCAGTTTCGCAAGAGTTCCTTGAGATGTTCAACCCTGCAATATTATTGTAGAATGGCAGTAATAAAAGCAAATGATTTGCTAAGCCTTTTGTTTCTCTTTCAAATGATCCCTATTATACAAAATGGAACGCTTGCCGTGGCAGAAAGTGATTTTGAAATTTGTCTGGCAGACAAAGAAACCCAGAATAAAATATAAAACACTGCATGATGCTAATGAAAGAGGCAACTTTAGTGTCCCTAGTTTCAAATTGTACTCAAAGCCTGTTGTTTTGCATGGCTGAAGGAATGGATATTTCATAGAATTGTGAAACTCTTGGAACTTGAAGGCCATAATTTGAGATTTGGTTAGCATGGTTGTCTTTGATATGCTAAAGTCAAGGTACATTCTCAACTATGCCAATGATCATTTGCTGACTTTTGGTAACTGTATTTCACTCGCTTTCACAGATCTAAAGGGATCCATTCACACTACAAAAATATAGTGCTATGATTCCACTAAAATGGTTATAGAAACATCCTATGGATTCCTAGGATTTGCATTTTAGGGAGGCATGGTAAGGGAGCTCTAGTGCCACACTAAGCTACAGAATGTAACCATGACAGTCAAGGTGGAAACATAGTGCTATAACTGTGTAGTGCGAAAGGGCTCAAGGTTGCTCTGCCTGATCACCCTTTGAAGATGCCATCCACAGATGCAAGCATCAGGAATAAATTCTTCCAGGACATGGCCACATAGCCCAAAAAACCCACCAAAAACTATAGATGCCTGCCATGAAAGCCTTCAACTTTCATGTTGCTCTGTCTGCCCTCAGCTCTTTCACTGCTCCACTGCTTTTTCTTCTCTTCCTCCTTGGTTCCTGTAACTCAGTTTTCTCTTCTTCGTTCTCTTGCCTTTTCCCTCAGCTGGTCTTCCTTTCTTCCCTTCTCCCCTTCTTTTCTAGGTTTCTCTATCTGACCAACACCAACAGTGTTGTAGGTGTTTAGATCCTGTACATGGAGAAAGATTGACAAGCTGGAGTGTGTGTTCCACACCTTTTTGATGGTAGGAATTGTTTGGCAGTGAGACAGAAAGACTCGGAGGTCTTTAAGCACCAGGTTCATGCCCACCTCTTTGCAGTGCTTAAGCTGTGGATACCTGAACTGGCTGAGGGCTGGACTAAATAGCTCTTGGGGTCCCTTCCAGCTCTCTGATTCTATGATCCTATCAACAGCCTCCAGTTACTGGAGAAACATGGTCTGCAAGTGGGAAGACTCTCGAGGAAAAAAGGAGAGAGGAGAATCCCAAGGAGAAAAAACTCCTGATCTCATCTGGTCTTTCAGTGCAACAGTTCAGAAAGGAAACGAAGAAGGAAATGAATGGAAAGCAAAATTAGTCAAGCAGCAGAAGAAATGGCTGGTGAAGTGTTTTTTCTAGGCAGTAGGTTGCTAAAGAAGATTACTAATCCTGTCATGACATCAATAAATGTGCCATCACTTGGGCAGAGAAGCTGGAACACTGGATAAACCGATATCATAACACAATCTCTGTCTGAAGAAGGAAGCGGATGGCCCTGAGCCAGATGAGGCTTGTGACAAATATAATGGCTGGAATCTTATTGGGGCATTGCATATTTGTAAATGGACTTACCCATATATACTCATCTATAAGTCTAAAATTTTATGCCCCAAAATTGACTCCAAAATCCCAGGTGGACTTATTTATGGGTCAGTATGGTAATGTGATAGCAGCTTTTTCAGATTTCCTCATGCAGTGGGAAGATAGTTTCTTTTCTTCTTGCACCAAGCAGAAAGAGTCCTGAGTGATTCACTGCTTTTAAACAGTCTCTCTCCCACCTACCGTCTGAGTAAAGGATGAAACGAAAACTGAAATCATGAAACAAAAAGCCTCAGTTAGTGTTTTTTTTTTTGCTGCACGTACACACCGAAGGAACCTCCAAGTCTTACCCTCGACTTATCCACAGGTCATGGCAAAATCCACAATTTTAGCCCCAAAACCTGCCCTTGACTTATACATGAGGCCGATGTATAGTCAAGTATATACGGTAAGTCTGTGGGAATTATCATAGACTCATAGAACCATATACAGTCCGCCCTCCCCATATGTGGGGGAATCCGTTCTGGACCCACTCACCCTCACCTATGGAGAAAAGAGTGTATGCTCAAGCCCCATTATTTTCAATGTTTGTGGCGCGGTGCAGGGCGCATGGTGCAGGTACGTGCCCCATTACGTCTGCTGGGGTTTGCCTTCCGCATAGGCTCAAAGCCTATGGGGCGGGCTGACTGTAGTTGGAAGAGACCTCAAGGGCCATCAAATCCAACCCCCTGTCATGCAGGAATATACAATCAAAGCACTGCCAACAAATGACCATCCGGTCTTCGTTGAAAAGCTTCCAATGAAGGTGACTCCACCACCCTCCAAGGAAGCATATTCCACTGTTGAACAGCTCTCACTGTCAGGAAGTTCTTCCTAATGTTGAGGTGGAATCTCTTTTCCTATCGTTTGAATCCTCTTCTTTGGAACTGCAGGGGAAAAAACTTGCTCCATCTTCAGTAAGACATTCTTTCAAATATTTAAATAGGGCTCTCATAACCTTCTCCAGGCTAAATATACCCAGCTCCCTAAGGAAACTTCCCCATGGGAAGGACACATAGACCTGAAGACAGTGTGAAGGACCCAGGTAATACCAAGATCAAAACAAAATGGGTTTGACGATTGCTCCTTTCTCCCCTTACTCTCTCTGCGTATCTTCTCACACACTGGAAACAAAGGCAAAGGAGAATAAGCCATCACTTCCTATCTACCACCTGCGGTGTTCCAGCCAGCTTCCCTATCCATCTATTTTGGGGTTGTCCTAAATTCAGTGTGTGTTTTTGTCACTCAGAAGTGACAAAAGTGTCACTCAGCCCCCCTTGATGACCAGTCCATGGCTAGTGGAGAGCAAGCAGACCAACTACATCATCCACTGAGGAAGATGGTGCTCTTAAATCTTTCCAACCCGATATGGAGTGGACCCAGACAATCTGGGATGTCCTGTGCTAAATACTAATATCTGTGACCAGTTTTCATGACAGCAGCTGAAAGATAAGAATATTTCAATGACCAGGAAAAGTTGGTAGACTAGGTGGTTTTGAGCTTCAAAAGGTTTGGTCTGGGAATCATAGGTATCCTATTTCCAGCATTATCAACGATCCTATCCAATAAGAGAGTTCTAAATTTCTCCCTTTGAATGAAATAATCCTGCACCTGTGAACAATTCCTTTTGCATTAAAGAACTTCTGGTGATAATAACCCCCCACCTTTGCAAGAATTACGTAAAAAAGGGAAGAAATATATATATATATATATATATATATATATATATATATATTGCCTAGCCTAGCACACAGATACATTTGAGTGGCAGTGCTAAGGTCAATTAAAAACACAGATATGAAAGGAGTGATATGAATGGCTATCAAAGATGGTTTGATAGCCATGGTGGGTGAACAGATGGTGGGTGAACAGTTGCTAGCAAAAAAAGGTTTTATTGCTTTAGTGGAAAGTGCCTAGAGATCCTGCTGATGTCTATTAAAATCCAGGCTCATAGCTAGTGGACTCGGCATGAACCAGGGGCTTTTTCACCTGAAGAAAAGAAGAGGCAATTCTGAGTCAGGTGAGAAGATAACTGCTTGGTTTCTGTGGGAGAAAAGCGGGTATTTTTCCATAGCTTGAGAGCTAGTGGATTTTAATACTATGACTATAAAATAGAGAAAGTGTTGCTAAAAGGAAGTTTGCAAGGAGCTTATCGCTCAGCCTAAATAACCTGGCTTACCTCATCCAAATTGAAGCCTACACTGGATGCATTCATTTTGCAAAGGGATTGTTTGTAGAACTGAGTCTAGTTTCTTAGCTTCATGGGAAGTAGACTTTATGCTTTCTCTATTGTTACAGACCAAACAATTCTCAGGAGGTGAAAACCGAAAAACCCACAAAAAACTATGAAATCCTATGATAAGCAATTGAAAGGGCCCTTGATTTCTGTTACTAAAACCCTTCCCCTCCATTGACATTTATGAAGCAGGAAGAAGGACCTGCAATAGGGAAGGAGGAAACGTTCTTTTAAAAAAGAGAAGGAAACGTCGTCTTTTGCAATCTTTCTCTTCCCGCCCTCCTCTCTCTCACCTAAATGCACACATCCTTCCAAGAACATTGGAAAGGCATTGTGAAACACTTTGGAGATCTGGCTATGCTAAGGACAGTCCAAAAGTCTTAAGAGGAAATCAATAAAGACAAAAAGTTGGCTGGAGAGTTTTGGGTGTGACCAGCAGCAGTTTTATGCTTTGATAAGGATGTCAATCCCATACCTTACTCTTACAATAAAGTCCTATAAATAGGAATCCATAGGAGAGATTTATTCCAGAGTGCGCACTTCACTTACAAGAAGGGAGGGACAAGTGAGAAGATACTATAGACTTCTGTGAGAAGGAAAGAAGCATTTTCCAATAGATTGAAGGTTAGAGTATTTTATGCTACTTTATCAACATTAAGAACCAGTTTGATTCTGCACTTTACTTGAATGCAGAATGAAGGGAAAATGGGATTTTTGTCTTGTTTAAAAATGTTTTCTATTGTATTGTATTGTATTGTTTTGTATTGTATTGTATTGTATTGCTCTAAGTTTTGTAAAACCTATTTCGTTGGACATGTATTTCATTCTATGCTAGTGTTGATGGGGGTTGATCTTGGTGGCCTCATTTGAACAGGTTTGAACTGTAGTAGTTACAGTACATACAGTTTGTTTCCATCTAGTTTAATCTAGAATAGATGAGAGAGAGAGAGAGAGAGAGAGAGAGAGAGAGAGAGAAACCAAAATTTGCCAGCTATTCCTGAAATTGCATGAAAATGTTCAAGATATTAGCCTGATCCTAAATATCATGTCTAAGTGGAAATATCAAGTTTGATTAAAATCAGTTCAGAGTAATAAGGGCTGCAAGTCCTCTCCATTGAATTCTTTCCATTCTAAGAAGTAGGTCTTCCCTTGGCCTAGTGACACTGCTCTAAAATAGTACTGTATAGCTTCCCCCCCAAAGACATTGAGGATAGAATAGACTACCTCTTGCTTTGATGGTATCAGAACAAATATCTGAGTGCCTAGTGATACAGTCAGAAAGAGACTTCTCTTACTTGTGTCTGTCTCTCTCCCCGTAATATGAACATTTGCAAGGACAGTGGCACAGATTCCCACTGACTGTGTCCATTAGTTCACATTTCCAATTAAGATTACATAGGATTGATTGTAGCCTTGGTTACTCTCGAGTGCACTTTGCTATGACAGCGTGTTAATCTTGCCTGCGTATGTGTGTGTCACTGTTTGTCTCTTTGCGCATGATAACCTTTTCATTAGTGCATTGCTGATGGACAGTTTCCAAGGGGGCTCAACTCCACAGATGTTTGGGCCCAACTGCACCTGAACAATTTTACAGGAGGGGGCTTATCCCCCCCACCCCGGTTTAGTGAAGGGGAGCCCCACCACCTCCTGGCCCCTGGGTCCATGTTGTTTGCTTATCTGGGTCTTTTACATTGGGCACTTGAATTTGTGATCTTTGTAGAAGATGCCTGGAAAAACCTTTACTTCCCCCTTGATAACTCAGTCACTTATATCCCAATGACATTACATCATAGCTGTATTTTTATGCTGGTTCCAATCAGGTTCTAGATTATGATTTTTAATAATAATAATAATAATAATAATAATAATAATAATAATAATAATA
>NC_056530.1:18256508-18282190 GCF_019175285.1 Sceloporus undulatus
ATTGAAGGTTAGAGTATTTTATGCTACTTTATCAACATTAAGAACCAATTTGATTCTGCACTGGACTTGAATGCAGAATGAAGGGAAAATGGGATTTTTGTCTTGTTTAAAAATGTTTTCTATTTTATTTTATTTTATTTTATTTTATTGCTCTAAGTTTTGTAAAACCTATTTTGTTGGACATGTATTTTATTCTATGCTAGTGTTGATGGGGTTGATCTTGGTGATCTCATTTGAAGAGATTTGAACTGCAGCAGTTACAGTACATACAATTTGTTTCCATCTAGTTTAATCTAGAATAGATGAAAGAGAAAGAGAGAGAGAGAGAAACCAAAATTTGCCAGCCATTCCTGAAATTGCCTGAAAATGTTCAAGATATTAGCCTGATCCTAAATATCATGTCTAAGTGGAAATATCAAGTTTGATTAAAATCAGTTCAGAGTAATAAGGGCTGCAAGTCCTCTCCATTGAATTCTTTCCATTCCAAGAAGTAGGTCTTCCCTTGGCCTAGTGACACTGCTCTAAAATAGTTGAGGCTAGAATAGACTACCTCTTGCTTTGATGGTATCAGAACAAATATCTGAGTGCCTAGTGATACAGTCAGAAAGAGACTTCTCTTACTTGTGTCTGTCTCTCTCCCCATAATATGAACATTTGCAAGGACAGTGGCACAGATTCCCACTGACTGTGTCCATTAGTTCACATTTCCAATTAAGATTACATAGGACTGATTGTAGCCTTGGTTACTCTTGGGTGCACTTTGCTATGACAGCGTATGTCTGTGTCATTGTTTGTCTCTTTGCGCATGATAACGTTTTTATTAGTACATTGCTGATGGACAGTTTCCAAGGGGGCTCAACTCCACAGTTGGTACCAACTGCACCTGAACAATTTTACAGGAGGGGGCTTATCCCCCCGAGTTTAGTGAGGGGGAGCCCCACCACCTCCTGGCCCTTGGGTCCATGTTGTTTGCTTATCTGGGTCTTTTACATTGGGCACTTGAATTTGTGATCTTTGTAGAAGATGCCTGGAAAAACCTTTACTTCCCCCTTGATAACTCAGTCACTTATATCCCAATGACATTACATCATAGCTGTATTTTTATGCTGGTTCCAATCAGGTTCTAGATTATGATTTTTAATAATAATAATAATAATAATAATAATAAAATAATAATAATAATAGTTTTATCTTTACCCCGCCTTTCTCTCAGAAGACAATCAATGCGGCTTACAATTAAAAGAATCCATACAATACACAGCATCCCAATGATCCCCCCCTCCCCTACAATATCAGCTAAACATATCCACCATTAAAATAATCAGAGATGGACAAATGGGGCTACAGAGTACTCAGTGGGATGGTGGGTACAATCGGTGGCCGGGTTTGCTATTCAGGAAAGGCCTGCCGGAAGAGACCCGTCTCGACAGCCTTTTTAAAGCTATCCAAGCTGGTAATATGATGGATCTCCTCCGTCGATAATCTTGGAACGATTGAAGAGAAGGTCCTCTGGGTAACTGCAGTCAACCTGGTCTTTATAGGTTGCAGTAGATTCTTCCCAGAGGACCGAGTGCGAGGAGTAGATTGTACGGAAGGAGGCGATAGATAGATTGGACCCAAGCCATGTAGGGCTTTTAAAAAGCAACTTGTTCCATTGATTGTTAATGTACTTGGCAGGGCAATTTTTCCTGTCACTATTATACCTGAACACCTTTTAAATCATTGTTACTATATACCCTAATGTAAGACTTGGCAGGGAGGGTTCTGGGTTTTGGTACTACTGGAGTGCAGTTTCTAGAACTAATAAATACCTGAAGCAAATTCTGACAATAAGAACCTCGAATTTATCTTGCGTGGGATTACTTTTTGCATCTGAACATTACTCAAGGTATCTGCTTGGTTCTATTCTAAATCTTATCATGCGGAAGAGACTCCACCTGGAAGCCCTTGGTATTTCTAGAGCTTGCCTATTTAAAAATCTATCCATTAAACCTTTACTCCCAACAAAGGGAAAACCCTCATCAAATTTTCATATGAGCAATAAGAAACTGTTAAAGGCTAATTTGAATGAGATAAAAGGTAAATGCCAAATACATATAAGGGAGAACTTTGACCCTGAGGAATATAGTGATGAAATTTTTAGAAGACACTCAAAAGAACATAGGAGGAAGACTAGATCAAATAATACCAGGTTTAGCTAAATTAACAGTCACAAAAACTGGAGGCATTGAAGCACAACGATCATATTAAAGATGTTCTATCAGAAGATGCTAATCTATAGAACACAAATAGAATCAGAATGTATAGGCTGTACATCACTGACTTATGCAGAATCAGTTATTCCTTCCCAGGTCAGAATGCAAGCTGTGAAAGCTAAGATAAACTCATCTTATTTTAATAAACTAAACTCAGCTCTGTCCAAAAGGGATAAAAGGGAACCCAGTCTTGTTTGATCTGTTGCAAGAACTCATGTTTTGAATTTCAGATTTTATAAGAAATGCAGGGTTGGGGATGCATCCTCTAACAAGCCCTTCACCCTTTGTTTTCAGCCATCCAGATGTCTGGGGTCTAAATGTCGTATTCAAAACACTACGTTTCCCAGTGTTTCGTAGGCCATCACAGCCTCTACAGCCCATGCTGGCATCTCGCAATGCGATATTAAAACATAGCTCAATTCTTAACCCCAGGGTGGGCAACTCTACAGAAGAACTGTGCTGCCAACTTGTGCCTGTGCAACACCCCATGTGTGCGTCACACTCATACATGTGGGAGCAATGGAAGTGATGCAGGGCCACTTCTGGTCACTGTGTTGGGCCAACCTCAACTGTTTTATCAGTGGAAGGAGGAGTTAAAATGCTGCTTTTGGGGGCAATTTGGTTTATCTGGAGACATTGGGGGGATAAAGCACATCACCTGAAAATTGGCCTGATTTTTTTTTAAAGGGGAAGTTTCTGGGGGCTTTGGGGATCTTTTAGGAATGTTTCAGGGTGTGGAAAAGCAGGCCACAGGGCTGTATGCAGCCAGAGATTTCACTTTCCACACTCCTGCTTTAACACAACAATCAAGACTAGAATTTTCCAGTTGACCATGCAGAATGAGAAGAACATTTATGAGCAAACCTGAACAATGCAGTTTATTATTCAAGGTTTTGTGTCACAAGCTGAAACATTAACTTTCAGGTACAAGACTGCCGCCGATAAGAAGCTGAGCACACCTTAAAATGGGCATAAAAATGACAATAAAGTCTGTTTAATATTAAAACACAATCCATTATCCAGGTGGGAGTGTCATACAGTAGAAACTTGCTATCTACAGGCTTGCCATCCATGGATTTGAACAGACACCAATGGCAAGCCCTGTTGTCACAAATGGTGGTGTGTGCACACAGCCGTGAAAGTGGCCATGAGCATGTCACACTATCATTGAGGACAACAGGATTTTAGGCCCCACATCTTTATGACTACCACACTTCCCACCTTTCTGTACCCCTCCATGTGCAATGTTTTGTAGCTGCTGCAGTGACCTCACTGGGTTTCCCCATTGCTCTCCTTAGCTATAGCTGGTAGAGAGTCTCATCAGTCCAGAATTATTCTCAGCAGCATTTCTTGATACTTGAAGAACACTTTTAAAAACAATTGTTCAAATATTTTTGAACATTTGCTCCATCCAGAAGAGTTGGTTGGGAGGTGGCACTTAGGAAAGGCAATTCCTGCTCAGAGGGTGCAAGTGACACAGAATGATAGAGTTGGAAGAGGCCTCGTGGACCATCAAGTCCAACTACCTGCTCAGTGCAAGATCTTCAGCTAAAGCATCCCCATAAGACAGCTGTCCAGCCTCACTTTGAAGACATCCATAGAATAACATTAACATCTCTGTCCCCCAGGTCCATTCCAGTTCACTTGACAATTCGCACAATGCACGCCCTGCAGATCTGTGCTGTGGTCTTTTCTTTTGTCAGTCTCCTGCTGCTCCTCATTTCCCTGGGCTCAGACTATTGGCAGACCACCACTGATATCCACTCAGGACTATGGACTGCCTGTATTTGGGGTAAATGTGGTACACTTTCGAATCCTTCAGGTAAATTTTTCTTTGTTTTGAAATTATTGGGGTTGGTTGGAGTGGGGAGATAGTGATGATATGCTCAGAAGCATCCTGAGCTCTTCTTCTTTTCTTAGGCTTTGATCAATTCATGGAACTATTGATGATTCTTTAACCCCTTGAAGAGTTGACTTCATATGGCCCAGGACCCTGTCAACATTTTCCCCATCACCCCTAAAAGCTTTTGCTCTTATGGGCCTGTCATACCTCCTTAATTGTCGATTGCCCTGTATTGTAACTCCTGGCTTGTTTTAGATCCATGAAAAACTATTGGGCACACTGTACTATTTAAAGAAGTTTTTTGAGTTAGTTTTGAACTGTTATTGTTTGTGTATGTAATGCTTTAAAAGTTTTTATCTGTTGTACATTGCCTTAGGGACCCTGGTGAGATACAATAGATAAATGCAGTACATATATGAATATATATATATATTATATATATATATATATATATGCGATCACGGGACTGTGTTAGAACAGGACATTTGTTTCTAATGTTCTTGAATAAGGTCAGTGGCACTTCATGTGAGACAGGAGCATCACTGTGGGCTTCTACCGTACCATTTTCAGTTTCATTGAAATATATAATAACTGCCTTCTTACTTCCTCCGCTGACTCTCTGTAGATACACTCAATGCTGTTCGAGCTTTCATGCTGATTGGGATGATCGCTGGTGCTGTCTCTTTCTTTGGTCTTTGTGCCACATTTTGCAAGTCGAAACTTGGCTCCATCTCCCTGGCTATGATCTCAGCAAGTGCCAGCATTGCTGCAGGTATGAAGTGGCAATACATTCATTTTTCCTAACCACATCCAGCTTTTCAGTTGCTGAAACACCAAGTCATAGCCTGTGTTAAAAAAATTCTAAAGTTCCCAGATCTTACGCTAAGAGACAGTACCTGAAAGCACCCTCAACCAAGTTTTCATCTGGTGATGAGAGGATTAGTGCAGCAGTGACGTTGTTTCTGATCAGTGATCAGAGATAAGATGAGCACATCCTTTTGTTCCATTCATTTCTACTGTGGCATCACTAGGATTGGTGTCACCTGACGCAGGTGCCCAGAAAGAGCTTCTGGGCATGGCAGTGGAGGCCTGCCTAACCTTCCCTTCCTTCTGACTGCCTTCCTTGCCCGCCTGCCCACCCTCAGTATGGATGCCTCGAAAGGGCTGCTCCATGGGGTGGTAGCTTTGGTTGCCTGGCCTGGCCTACCCTCCCTTCTCTCCCACTGCCTTGCTCTCCCACTCAGCCATGCCCAGAAAGGTCCAGGACTGGCCAAGCAGATAGCAGTGTGGGAAGGTGAAGCAGCAGGTGTATGGAGCAGCAGGAGGGAAGGAATGGTGGGATAATGCTCTCCACTGGCAATGTCCTATTCCTCTTCCATGCCCCTCTCTCCTTTTGCAGATGCGCCCTGGATGGTGGGTGATGGTGGTGTGGTGAGATGGATGACAAATGACCTCCACACCAGGTGTTCAACCTCCCTATGAGGTGGTGTGGTCCTTACCCCCTCATCTCCACGTGCCACCCCTGACTTTCTATAGGAAGGACAAGAGAGGTGGAGCAAATTCTCTTCCCACGGTGGAGGAGGGCACTTTGGGCAAGGTTGTCCCATCTCCTTGGGACCTTCGTCAGGTTAAATCTTGGTCATTCACTATCCAAGTTGGAGCTAAAGGCAGAGGATACCCTTCCTGTCCTAATTAAAGGTGGGGCCCTGGGTCCATTGTTGTGGTCCCCAGGGTTTTACAGAGGCTGAAAGAGGCTCTCTAGGGAGTATCGGAAGATTTCTTTCCTCTGGCCCATTTTAGATTCAGGAAAAAATCTTATTGTAAAACAGAAAGTGACCTGGAATTGACTCCCAGGCCAGTTTCTGGTGTAGAAAAGGCCTTTCCTGAATTCAGAAGAGCCCAAAATGAGCTCCAAGAGGTCATTTGAGGGGGTAAAATATCCTGATTTAATTTAATTTAATTTTATTTTGTGGTGAGGTAGAGCCAAGTAGGCGTTGCAGCTCTCCAAGGTCCCCTGGGATGGGGCTTCACAAGCCGACAAAAGTTTCCGACCTGTTTTGTAATGAATTCATTTGGTAAAACTTCCTTTCTGGTTTCCAGGTATTTGTGTCATGATTGCCATGGCCATCTTCACAGCTAATGCAAGTTTATATGGATGGTCATTTGGCTTGGGCTGGGCCTCTTTCCCTCTCTACCTTATAACTGGTAAGTGTGTACAGCGTGGGAATGATGAAATGCATGCCTTCATTCAAACCTATGGCCTTCACGTGAGTTTGCTGAATGTGTTCTTTCCTGACATAACTCTTAGGGCTCACCTATATGATTGGGATAACCATAGGATAAACAGCAAATCCTCATCGGAGTGTAGACCAGGTTACTGGTGGTTCACATTTCTGTCCACTTCTTGGTTGAAACATCCCTGCACTTAAAAATCCAGCAGCACAGAAGGAAAAGTCTTAACAACAAATCTTTGCTCCAATATGTTTTTTCCCTAGGTTCAGAACAGACTTTTTAAATTTGTTTTACATCCTGTTATACGAGAGCAAAATTGTCTCCCTCTTCACCCTGCCAGAATGCATCAAGGTTTAAAACAGGTTTATGACACTTTTCATAAGCAGGATTTTGGGACCAGTTTTAAAAAAACTGAGTGGTTTTCAAACATTTTCTTGCAGTGAAATATTGAATATGGTAGAAAAAAACATGTTTCATGAATGTTGGGAAACCCTGACAAAGAAAACTCTGGACTAACAAGGATCTTTGAAATTTGGAACGCACCCTGAAAACATTTGCACATCTCTCCCTCTCCAATATAAAAGAGCATTTTCTGTGCAGGCAACAGCACTCTGCATAGACAATAATATCTGCAAGTGTGTGTTTTTGTGCACAGAAAACAGTACTTGTGCAGTAAGAGCTGTTTCCTATGCAGAAAATCTGCTTTCTGCACAAAAAGTGTGCCGGTTTTTCATAGAATACGCCCTTAACTGTGAATAGTCTTGGAAAAGTATGGAGTTTCCAAGGCCTTTCTTCCAGTGAGAAGACAATTGCTAAAATTATTGATTCCTTCAAGAAAGGAATTAACAAATTTTATATCCTTATCAGAATATGAAGGCTTTGAGAATCAGAGAATGACTCCATTCTCAATATATATATATATATATATATATATATATATATATATTTGTTTTGTTTGTTGTTTTAATTCTGCTTCCCGTATTGCCAATTCAATCCATTGCATTTCTTTATTGACAGGTGGCCTTGCTTTTGGGTTTCAAAGTATGGCAGAAGCATAAACGTGCAGAAAAGTCTGCTGCCTTTTTAAGATAATGACTTTTGGAATTATACAACAGAAAATAGACAGAGCCTGCAAAGAATCGCCTGGTCTTGAAGCAAAGCATTCTGCCTAAAAGGAAGCCTTACTATGAAGGCAGATGGAGAATTGATTTGGACTCTGATGGAAATGGTCTTGTCCTCTTCTCAGAAATCCAACCAGCAGCACTATCTCTCTTCTCCAATCCATCTTTATCACACACACATATATACACACTTTTCCCCTTATGGGGAATGCATTGTTATTATTATTTGGATTTTAAGTAGACTAGTTAACTAGAGTAGACCTATCCAATGACTTGTTCAACGGTGCACCAACATATAGGTAAATCCCATGGATTCAATGAAGGTCTATACTAATCAACACAATTTAGGCTTTTGTGTGCCCTGAAAACATTGTGGATGTACATTAAAATTGCAGTGTGTCAAATGTTCATCAAACATCTGCATGGTTATTTTCTGCTGCTCAAAAGTGATTCTAGATAAATATCCTTAAGCGGTGATTCCTTCGAGAATCAGCAACATTCTCTAACAGATAAACGATATCTATTTTGGTAGCACATGTCCTTCATATTTGCACATGTCCCTCATGTTAGCTTTTGAGATCTCTGTCGAAACTACGTGGAAATCAGGAGAAACCCTTTTATAAAATTCATGAATTTCACATTAGTAATATATAACTATATAAAAGTATTTAATAGAATAATATAATCGTGGAGCTGGAAAGGACCACATCTTTCTCCGTCTAATCCATCAACTTTGAAAGTGGTTTCCAAAATGCACCTGGGACACAGTTCCCGGTAGCAACCCATAACCTGACTGTATCCCATTGAGATGCAGTAGGGTTTTTTGCAGGTGTGATAAAGTCCCAAGTCTGAAGATCTCCAACAAATAACACTCAGAACTTATTGGCTATGATGCTCTCCAAAAGGTACACACATGGGTGTGAAGCAATATATGTGTGTGTGTATGTGTGTGTGTTCTAACCTCATATGACTGGCTTGTCTTGTGGTTAGCTTCTCTAACCACACTTCAAACGTGTCAAGGAACAAGAAGTGAACCAAGAAGACATTTGTCTATATGCCCAGACATACTGGCTGTGTAGTTCTCCAGAGTGTCAGCTGCAGGCCAGGGATGGGGATAGGGGCTTGCCTTACGCTCACGTACCTCCCACCACTTCTGCTTTCCATTTTCATCCTATCAACTGTGTGCAAATTACCACACTTCACAGGCTGCTATGTGATCATGTTGATGATGCTACTCATACGTTATCTGGTGGGTATGAACCAACCTACATCCATTTAACAAGGAGTTAAGGTAGCAGAGGATTAGGGAAAATCAGAGGAGATATCCTTTTCTGACAAAAAGGTGCTAAAACATCTGGAATCTACAAGGGTCAGGATAGAAACATTTTACATTTTTATTCCCAGGGTCTTTTATTTGTTCTTTCCAGCTCTTTTCTGTTCCTACTGGATGATGTCTATTGGCATGAAGAAGGCTTGTAGGGGCTATTCCTAAAGGCCCAGGCTCTCACTTGCCCAGATGTGGGAAAACCTGAGAACAAAATGTTTTTGCAAATGGTGAAGGGCTGTTATAGTTAGCAATGAATTTTCTCGTCACGGAAATATAGAGAGGAAGAGAAGAAAAGAGGAGGGAGATCAACAAACATAACTTATAACTGATTTGGCAAAACATGTTGGTTTCTGCCTCCTTCAGTTGCTCAGAATTAAAGTGAGTCACATCCAAGGTCTGAGCTGAAAACATTTAGTTTACACAACCCCTCCCCAATCAAAACATGGAAGGGAGTGATGCTGTTATGCAGTCTATTATGCAGTCTTTTCTAGGATGAAACCATGTAGTGTTATTCAGTCTATAGATCCAGTTATTCAGTCTATGGATCCAGAATTTTTCCTGTCTCCAAAGTACTTGAAAAAGAGATGGCACCTCCATCCCAAATAAAGAAAAATCAGAGAGATTGTGTCGTTTGGCCATTGGTTACTTAAGCTTGCTGGTGTGTGTGTGAGTGTGTGTAGACACTATGGGAAAGTAAATTGCTAACCTTATAATACCGGCAACATACACATGGAGCAGTCTTTCCCAGGTACTGAAGTGTGAGAAGTGGCTGCTGCACTCAAGAATAAATATTGGTTACGAATCTGTATGAACGTTTTTAGAGATGAAGAATACCGTTTCCAGAGTTTCCAGAAGCACATATAAAGCGAACAGCAAACCGGTTTAAATCATAGTGGGAACAGGCCCCTTGTCTGCTTTGAAATGGATACTGACTCATCACAACAATTGAGATATTTTTACCACTACAGTTGTTTTATATGTTCTATATTTCTGGAATCAACAACATTAGATGCTTGATATGCTGTTGGTTAGTCCCATTTAGAGCAGAGTTGTGAAATGCAATGTTTAACGGTGGGACAATGTGTAGGTAATTCAAATGGATTAAATGGCTCTGTTCTCTTGGGGACTAACAGCAGGATTTAGACCCCTAATCTAAGGCCCCATACGGACAGGCCAAAATAAAGCTGCTTCGGGTCACTTTGGAAGTATGCTGTTTAAATGATGCGTGTGTCCTAAGAGTCCGGAAGCCATGCCAAAGCCATGCTCCAATCCTAAGTACAGGAGTATGGTATTGGCACAGCTTCTGGCCTCTTAGGATGCATGCATCATTTAAACAGCATACTTCCAAAGTGACCTGAAGCAGCTTTATTTTGGCCTGTCTGTATGGGCCCTAAATGTCTGGAGGACCATTGTTTTAACTTCTTAAAAAATAATAACTATAACTGAAATAAATAAATAGATAACAGACATGCAAGAGCATCGATAAGCAACTTGAAGCCCTTCTGTCAGGTAATGGAGGATTCATGAGACTTGACACTCAGGTGTATGGGACACAGGGGATGAAGTATGAAACCCTTTGGGGTACATGCCCCATGCAAATATAATTGTGGTGTTTGAGAGAAACAGTCATTATATTTAAGACTCTCTCAACACCTGAAAAGGAGCGGTCAATGTGAAGCTCTAAGTCATGGTTGGCTGCCTCTCTCTGTCTAACTGAAGGATAAAAAGATTGTTTGGTAGCTCTTGCTTTGTGGTTTTTGTTCATATTACTTAGGAATAGTACAAATCCTGGCATGTTTAAATAAATAAATGAGTCCCAGGTAACCCAACAAAACAGGTCTTGATGCTTCCTCCTTCCCTAAGCACCTTGATCATTGTCATTCAAAGTTCTGCTTTACTGGAAATATATAGACAAATGCCAACTCCATCTGAAACGTTGAATGAAAGAATCAGGTTGGAGGTGGAGTCGGTAACAAATACATAGGAGGAGGGAGGGTTCTTTAAAATAGCTTTGCCCCTGGTTTCGTTTCTTCATATTTTCTTTTGAGTCATTTCAAAGAATGCAAAGGAAACGAAAGGTTTCTGGTTAAGCACCTACAGTCTCAGCCTGAGATCTCCTTTACAGAAGAGAAGTCACCCCAACTGCCAGGTAAGCCGCTTATTTCCAGGAATGAATTGTTTTTCCGTGGAGAGAAGTTGGATCATTTATCTCAGCTTTATTATCACAAGGGTTTCTTGGCAAAATTTGTTCAGAGGGGTTTTGCCATTGCCTTCTTCTGATTCCATGGCTGAGTGTAGATTCAGACCCTGGTCTCTGGAGTACAGCTATTGAAATCACGAGGGTTAAGTAAATTATGCCTAACTACAGTGCCATTGGTTTCAATGTGTTAATTTAATTCCCCCAAATGTAGCCTCTATTTATTGACCATATTAATTTACTAAGTTCATATTCAATGAATTGGTTGGCAGTGGGGAGAGAAATGAATTTTACCTGAACGTTGTTTCAGCCCACCTAAAAAGCTTTAGAAGACAAGGGAAGATATGATCCAAAAAGGGAAACGCAAATAAAGGAAGAGCACCAGATGAATAATCCAATGCAGGTGCCAGGTAGAGTTGAAAATAATGTCAATTGTGAGTCACAAAAGTGTGGAGTTTTGTACTTATGTGCATAAAGTTTGCATTTGATACTTGTACACAGAAAGCAGCATTTTCTGTGCAGCAAATAATATTTCCGCACAGACTTGTATCATTTTTTGTTTTATTCTGCCATTTTCAGCAGCCCCTGCATCCCATATGAAAGGAGCGGCAGAAGAGTTTTGTGTGCACATATTGTGTGCGCACAACATTATACAGCTCTCCCATTCTCCCATAACTTTGGTTGCTTTATGCATCCCACAATGCCTCGTTTTAATGAGGGTTAATTTTAGATTGATTTTAGTAAACTGATTGTCTTTTATGATGATTTCTATTTTAATTGGGGGTTAGGGAATTGGTTTTAATTAATGTTATTGTGATATTTTATGATTGTTACCTGCCTTAATCCTTCAAAGAGAGGTGGGCGATAGATAGATAGATAGATAGATAGATAGATAGATAGATAGATAGAGATATAGTTCTATGAAAACTTCAATGGTATTTATTTAAATACATTGCACAATTTGGTGCAAAAGCATTGCATACTGTTCATGAGAAAAGTATCAAATTGCAATAATAAAATGTATTACTACAATGTAGTGTAAAAAAGTAAAGTAGGGGCTCAACAGTTGGGCAGCTCCATGTTGCCCCTTTGAGCAACCAAATGCCACAGCAACGATGCGCTCCGTCCTGGGAGAAAAAGAAGCTGCCAAAAGCAGCTTCCTAAAAGGAGCGCGATTGGCACACATGCGCACGCCAATTGCGTCACTGCCTGTGAGCACCGTTTGAGCACTGCATGACACTCGCACCATCATGGCGTTACCCATGTGGAGAGTGGCAAGCCATGATGGCTGCGGTGGTGTTGCAGACTAGGGCTGCTGGACATTTAATTGCTCAGCTTCATTTAGCCCTAGTTGTGGCAAGGATGCCACAAACTGCCCTTTTGTACCGGGCTGTAGTGTATTATAATTGTGTCAAGGTGTTTCGCAGTGCCTTTCCACTTTGTTCTAGGAATTATGTCTCCATATAAGAGAGAGAGTAGGGCAGGAAAAGAAACGGAAAGAGACCAAGTGTCTTTCTTTACTTAGGTGGCAACAGCCCACTCAGGCTTCAAGGTGACCGCTACACTGGGCAAGAGGCTTAGGTTGCTTTCTGATGTAGTAACACTTCAGTTTCAGACAAAGTAACACTTCCTAGTTTTTTGCGGGTTTTTCGGACTATGTGGCCATGTTCTAGAAGAGTTTGGGAAGAGAAACTCTTCTAGAACCTGGCCACATAACCCAAAAAACCCACCAAAAGCTATGAAAGCCTTCGACTTCACAAAGTAACACTTCTCCCTCACTTCTCTCTACATTCTCAACTCTGATTAACCTCTATACGAATCTCCTCCATTCTCCTCTTCTGAACTGGCCCTAAATCTATTTCTGACTGACCCTAATTCACCATTTAACAGACAAGGCTCTAAGTCAGTGATGGCAAACCTAAGACACGCATGCCATAGCTGGCACTCAGAGCCCTCTCTATAGGCACATGTGCCATCGTCCAAGCACAGTTTGCCAGAGGGACATGGCACTTTGCAATAAATAAGTGGGGTCTGGGTTGCAGTTTGGGCACTTGGCCTCAAAAAGGTTTACCATCACGGCTCTAGGTTATATTCTTTCCATCCGGAAGAGCTGGTTGGGAAGTGGCACTAGGGAAAAGTGATCCCTACTCAGAGAGTGCAAGTGACGCAGAATGGCAGAATCATAGAATGATAGAGTTGGAAGTGGTCCAGTGCTCCAACTAAAGCATCCCCATCAGGTAGGTGGTCACCCTCAATTTGAAGACATCCATTGAATAACATTAACATCTCTGTCCCCCAGGTCCATTCCAGTACACTTGACAATTCGCACAATGCGTGCCCTGCAGATCTGTGCTGTGGTCTTCTCTTTTATTAGTCTCCTGCTGCTCCTCATTTCACTGGGCTCAGACTATTGGGAGACCACCACTGGTTTCCACGCAGGACTGTGGAGGGCCTGTTTTCAGAATATATGTGGTCCAATTGGTAATGGTTCGGGTAAGTTTTTCTCTGTTTTGAAATTGTCAGGGAAAGGGTGAGGAGATAGTGGTGATATGCTGAGAAGCATCCAGAACTACTCTTCTTTTCTTAGGCTTGGATCAATTCATGGCACTATTGATGGTTCTTCAACCCTTGAGAGTTTACATATGGCCCCAGACTCTGTCAACATTTTCCCCATCACTCCTAAAAGGTTTTGCTCTAATGGGCCTATCATGCCTCCTTAATTGTCTATTTCCTGGCCTGTTTTAGGCACATAAAAAACTATTAAATTTTAATACTATTTAAAAAAGTTTTTTTAAAAAAATTAGCTTTGAAATTGTTTTTGCCCTGTGTATTTTGTGCTTTAAAGGTTTGTATCTGTTGTACATTGCCTTAGGGACCCTGGTAAGCAGAAACACAATGGATAAATGCTGTACATACGTGAATATATTCATGCGCTTGCATGCACACACACAATCACATAATTCCTTTTTAAAAAATATTGTATTAATTAAAATCAAAACACATAAATTTAAATCTGTTCATTTAAAAAAAAAAGTAACATCATGTATCTTCTATTTTTTCTGTTTGCATCTTGTCCTCTGATATCCCATTACAATTACAAAAATACAAACAGAAACTCCCTTGCCTCTTTTCCATAATAATGTACATATTCTTGAATTTAAATATTATTCTCCTTCTGTAATATTACTCTTCATATCTCGCATATACTTGTGATCTTATTATTGCGTTTTCATTTCCATTTTTTACTTTCCAATCTCACATAATTCCATACAATTGGAAGCCCTGCATTAAAAGACCAACAGCGACAACGTAGGGAAGGAGGGGGCTGCTATCCCAGGACTGTGTTAGAACAAGAAGCCTGTTTCTAATGACCTTACGTAAGATCAGTGGCATTTCATGTGAGATAGGAGCATCACACCAGGCTTCTACTCTATCATTCTTAAGTCTCACTGAAGTATATAATAACCGACTTCTCATCTCCTCCACTGACTCTCTGTAGATAAATTCAATTCTGTCCAAGCCTTCATACTGATTGGGATGATCGCTGGTGCCGTCTCTTTCTTTGGTCTTTGTGCCACATTTTGGAAGTCCCATCTTGGCTCCATCTCCCTGGCTAAGATCTCAGCGATTGCCAGCTTTGCTGCAGGTATGAAAGGGGGATCAGATACATAAGATTGAACTAAAGGACAACAGTTTCATTAAGCAGCCATCTAGATTGAGAGGTTTTTTAGTTTAAACACTGTGTACTTTTCAAACTTCCTGCCCTTGTATTACTAAAAGTAGTGCTAATAAAGAAATAGATCTGAATGCTTAAGTGGAAGGCAGCCTTTAAAGACTGTAAGTTACGGTGGCTATGAAAAAGCATACAAAAAAAAAAGGCATACTATTTTGTGTTACTGTCCAGGGATACAACTGACATTTGTGAAAAGCAACTTTTAGCCAATTGCAAACAACTTGATTTAAACAGATTTCACTCTTACTTGCTAAATGCATCAGATAGACAGCTAGGTTAGCAAATGTTAAGCAACCAGTTTAAAAAACCAGTTAATTGTTAGAAATCTATACAACAAAATTATTATAGTATTGTTTCGGTTCCCCTACAAATGGAAGATTTTGAGAATATATGTGATCTTGTGGGAATTTTGGATATTGGAAAGAAAGAAAAAAAACCCAATCACAACAAAATCATGCTTATATTTTACATGATGAAAACACGGTACGTGAGATACTTTCAAATACAAAAAAGTCCAGACTCACTGGATGCCTCTGACAGTACCATTTAACAATCAGACTTCCCTAACATACAGTATAGGTAACATTATGTGTGGATGATTATGAGGGCTTATGACTGATCACTTTTATTGTCTAAAACCCAATAATGAAGTATTAGAATAAAAAAAATAAATCAGAGTCTCAACACCTTCGTCTTTCAGTTTTTGCACATTAGACTACTTAGGTCATGGTAAAAGCTCCAAACTACTTAGGATGACCTCCCCGCTAGATATTCACTTTCCCTATGAGATGTCACTTGGGATGGTCCTTACCCCCTTCATCTCCAACGACACCCCTGACTTTCTATAGGAAGGACAAGAGAGGTGGAGCAATTTCTCTTCCCACTGTGGAGGAGGGCACTTTGGGCAAAGTGGTCAGATCTCCTTGGGACCTTCCACAGGTTATATCTTGGTCATTCGCAACCCAGGTTGGAGTTAGGTAGAGGATACCCTTCCTGTTCTAAATTGAAGGCATTTTGGCCATTGTTGTGGTCTCCAGGGCTTTCCAGAGGCTGAAAAGAGGCTCTCTAGGGGATGTAGGAAGATCCCCCCCCCAGTATTTTTGCCCTTTGACTCCTTTTAGATTTAGGAAAGATCTTGCTGTAAAACAGAAAGTTACCTGGAACTGTGAAAGCGAACGCCTTCATGGCCGGCATCCATAGATTTTTGTGGGTTTTCCAGGCTATGCAGGCATGTTCTAGAAGAGTTTCTTTCTGACGTTTCTCTGAAGATGCCAGCCACAGATGCTGGCGAAACGTCAGGAAGAAACTATTCTAGAACATGCCCACATAGCCTTAACCCCCCCCAAAAAAAAAACAACTATTACCTGGAATTGACTTTCAGACCAATTCCTGGTGTAGAAAAGGCCTTTCTGGGTTCAGGAAAACCCAAAATGTGAAAACCCTTGCATACCTCCAAGAAGGCATTTTAGGGCATTTGTGTGTGTGTGTGTGTGTGGGGGGGGTATCCTGTGTGTGTGTGTGTGTGTGTGTGTGTGTTTGTGATGAGGTAGAGCAGTGTAGGGGTTTGCCTGGGATGGGGCTCCTCAAATACATAAAAACTCCCCACCTGTTTTCTAATGGATTCATCTGTTAAAACCTCCTTTCTGGTTTCCAGGTATTTGTGCCATGATTGCCATGGCCATCTTCACAAGTATGACACGTTTTTATGGATGGTCATTTGGCTTGGGCTGGGCCTCCTTCCCTCTCTTCCTCATAACTAGTAAGTATGTATAGAGTGGGAATGATGAAATGCATTCCTTTATTCAAACCTATGGCCTTCATATGGGATTGTGAAATGTGTTTTCTTGACAGAACTCTTAGAGCTCTGCCATAGGATTGGAATAACCATAGAATAAAGCCAGTCCACATAGGACTGTAGCACTTAGGTTGCTGGTGATCACACTTCTGTTTGCTTCTTGGCTGAAAAATCTCTGCACTTGAAAATCTAGCAGTGCAGAAGGAAAGGCCTTAAGTACAAATATTTGCTCTGCTTTTTCCTAGGTTCATAGCAGGGTGTGTGTTTTTAATTTAAATTTAAGATTAAATTTGACTCCCTCTACATTCTGTCTGAATGGATCAAGGTTGAAAATAAATTGTAAACCTTTTCTCAACCAGGATTTTTGAATCAGAGAGAGAGGCTCATGTCCCAGACTCTCCAAAACATGTGATACAGAATCTCAGCCACAAAGTGAAGACACATTTTTCACAGAGAAGATTCTGTGAAGAGTCTCCTTTCTCCAATATTTTCCTGATCAGTATTTCCTAACACTCAGATATCATTTGAATATTTTTAAATATTAGACCCATTGCTACGAAGAATACCAAATATCAGAGTGGAGTTCTCCTATATAAGTGATCAGTCATGGGGCTGAAGATGTACCTGACATGATCTGCAACACCTTTGCCAGATAAAAAAGAACTGAACAGCATTAGCCTTTTGTTTTCCTGTCTGCCAGTTGGTTCTCTAGAAGGAATTCATAATGGAGAGGTGGTGGACATTTGGCCCTCTACATGTTTTGGTCTACAGATCCAATGGTTCCATCATGACATTCTTCTGGTGATGTGTTTAGATGATGCCGTGCCAAAGGAGCACCGTAAAGTTGCGGCATGGTGGCTACGGCACGTTTTCCAGGGCACAAAAGGACCCGCTGGAAAAGCCAGATTGTTGCAGCCCTGATCTGGCAAAGATGGAGGTGGCTACAGGCCACCTCTTCGGGGCAGTCTGCACAGGCCCTAAATTTCCTGGGTTTGCATGGACTAGAATATGGCCTTTCTCCCAGTGGAGAGAAAATTGCTAACATTATTCATGGTTTCCTTCAAGAGGGAAATTAACCACAAATTACATCCCTATCGGAATATGAAATGAAGGCTTTCAGAATCTGATGATGACTCCATTCTGAATGTATATATCTCTAGCTTTTTTAAAAAAAACACTGCTCCTGATATTGCCCATTCAATTAATCACATTTCTTTATTGACAGGTGGCTTTGCTTTTGGATTTGAAAGTGCAACAGCAGCATGAACATACAGACACGTCTGTGCTGCCTTTTGAGATGATGACTTTTGGAGGCATAGAAGTATAACAAGGCACAAAACGAGCCTGCAAAGGATCAATTGGACTTGGAACAAATCATTTTACCTAAAAGGAACCCTGAATGTGAAGGCAGATGGAGAATGGACTTGGATTTGATGAAAGAGATACAGTCCTCTTCTCAGACATCCCACTAGTGGCACTCTCTCTTTCTCTTCTCCAAACTATCTTTCGTCTGCCTCTCTCTGTGTGTTTATTTATACACACAGAGAGAGAGATATTAATATCCACTCTTTTCCCCCCTCTAAGACGCATGCATATTCTGGCCCTGAAGCTTCCCTGAGTTTTCCCCAGTACATGGGCACTTCGGAGTGACACTGTGACAGCTTTCTACATACATATCCCACTATGCCACTACCTGCTGCCACCACCACCTCTCTCTGAGGTCTAAAACAAGACACCCAACATCAACCATACAGTTGGGCTCCTCATTGTCACCTCAGAGGAGTGACTTGTGCTGCCAGTAGGACATGAATGTAGACTCAGTATTGCTCTGAAGTGTTCTGGATATTCAGGAAAGACTTGGAGCAGATTAAGAGAGGGATGGGCCAGATTTGCTGTGCGACTGCCCTTCCCACTTGGAGACTATATACATGCACACACACACACACATTCATGACCGTTTTGCATTCATGATCCTTACATATTAAATTGTTGTTGCTGTTGTTGTCGGCGCAGGGAATATGTAGGCATCAAAGAAGTCCTTCAATCTGGATTTATCAGGTACCAGCCATGGAGAGCAGTGGAGGTTTCTTCTTTTGTCAGTCAGGATCCAATGGGCTGATGTTTCCACACATCCTCACTACTTTTATGTAGTGATTGCTGCCTATTGAATCTGGATTGCAGGGAGGAAGCAAGGCCAGGAGTTGGTACTTAGCTATGTTATTAGAGTAGTTACGTCATTAAAAAGCTGATCTAGAATCCTGGCCAATGATTTGATTCTAAATTATTATAGAGAGGCAAGGGTAAACATGTTTCTCTGTTGCAGAAAAATAACAACAGTCTGATGGTACCTTAAAAACAAGCAAGATGTATGTGACCTATACTCTTGCGGACAGCAGCCCCTTTCATCAAAGACATGGAATGATGCATCAATGGGCAGATATTTTTACATATGCTGGAGGAGGAGAGTTGGAGGCAACCAAATGAAGACTGAGCATGCCCACTGTCTGAAAATACCAAATGAGTTTTGGAAGGGAATAAAATGGAAAACCAAAGGGAAGTGTAAATGATTGGAGCATCCTAGGAGCAAACATGGTGCCCAAATGGAACCCGAAAAAGACAACTCCATAGGGCAACACCTGCTTGTTCCCTTACAGTACAAAATAATTCCAGTAACATTGTTACGCAATAAAAATGGTTTCTGATTCATTTGTGTCATAATTCCTTTGTGTCATAATCCCTTTGTGTTATAATTTCCTGATAAAGTAATGCTTAGATGTTGAAAGGGTTACGACAAATAACTGAAAGTCAGATCCCATCATTCTCAATCTCTGCTGCCAAATTACACAAAGGCAGGGCTTCCATGCCATTGGGATGGGGAATCTGCTCTGGATGCTAGTCCAGCCTTTCAAGACAATGTTTGCGGTGCTGAATCTCATCCTCCAAATTTACTGTTCAGATTAAATCCTGCCATTGACATGGAAGGCACCCTGCCACCACCACTGGACTGTGCTCAGCTCAAAGAGACAGCTATAAGGAGGGCCGACTGTAATGTCTCCCGGCCCAACTCTCCTGAACCTATCTTAATAGCCAGTAGTTGAATAGGGCAAAGAAGGTCTGTGTCAATTGTGGTATAAGGAGGGTGGCATTTCCATCCCCGTTCACCAAAAAGTGAGGCTGCAACAATCAGAAGCAGGACTCCTGTTGCAAATCCTTGTTGCAGCCTTGCTTGCTGGCAGGAGGATGTGTGTGAAAACATTTCTCTTGTGGCCCAATTGGAAGCTGAGCAGACTTTCTTGGCATGATCCAGCTGGTGACTCTTAATGTGGGCTGTGGAAGGCTTTTGCACCATTTATGGAATACAGAGCAGTTACAGATCTGTAAATAGTTTACAAACCCATCGCTGCAATACAATACAGCCTCTATATTTTTGCGGGACCGGTCCTTGCAGTTTCACTGATCCACATCTGGAAATCCTCAAATGAAACTCTATGGAAATATAGGGTTCCCTATTAACCACAATTGTCACTATCCATGATAAGTCTGGGAATATATCCCACATTGAAACAGGGGTCCGTAACGAATGCCAGCCACTATTTTTAAAATTCCTCACACAAAATGAAACTGATGGGGGGGGGGGGGAATACTGCCCTCAAGCTTTAAAGCAAATCAGTTTCTTTGTTAATGAAAATTTTGAAGGAGCCAGGTAAAAGAATTATATACACACTCACAGACACACTTACTTTTCTGAATACCCCTCCTTTTAGTTTGAATACTATATGAGATGCTATCTTGCCTTTTCCTAGTGCTGAGCTGAAATTTTGTGGCAGCAACCTTCCAGAAAGAAATATCTCATGTATTTCTTTTTCCTGTTCACCAATATAAAAATGACCTCTTTGCCATCTTTGCCATGAACTGAATTTGAATAGTCCCCAAATATTGCCACTATCACAACTGCCACTGTTATCTAATTACATGATATTGTGCAAAACTGCTTGGGCTCAATTGAATGCTCAGTTGTTTTCAGAATATAAGCCGTTCAGAATTTCATACGCATGGCTGATAGTCCAACCGCTTCTGCCAAGTACTTACTCATACTCTTTCCTTACAGAACCCATCCCATTTTCATTAAATGCTATTATAATCCCAAATCCATTGTGGCTGAAACCTGGGATTTGTACAAACTTTACAATAAGGAGTGGCTCTCTTTACTTTACAGCTTGGAACAACCAAAGCACTCATTTAGCAAAGAGTGCGCTCTCTACCCGCAGCGTGGTGTGTGCTTTGATAATCACCCAAATAAACTTTAAAATAACAAGCCTTGTTGTGATTTTGATATGGATCATAAACCGCGATGGCAAAGGCTGACAATTTCATTTTCTTTGTTCATCTGAGAATCATAGTACCAGGAAGTCATTCTCTAGCTCAGTGGTAGCGAACCTATGGCACAAGTGCAATAGAAATGCTCACAATTAGAGATTTCAAAACTTTCCTGGAGAGGCTTGAAAGTTTCCCCAGAAACTTCCTTTCTGCGAGTTCACTCATTCTAGAATGGTTTCCGCTTTTTGAAGTCAAATACGATTGCGTTCAAGTTTCCTGACGTGTCTTCAGTTACATACTGTATAAGGTAAATTGTGGTCATTGTTTTCCTTCATTTCAGGCACATTCATAGAATCATAGAATCATAGAGTTGGAAGAGACCACAAGGACCATCCAGTCCAACCCCCTGCCGTGCAGGAAATCTCAGTCAAAGCATTCCCGACAGATGGCCATCCAGCCTTGTAAAAAACCAAAAGATCCAAGAAAGAGACTCCAGCATTCTCCAAGGAAGGATTATGTTCCCAGTCACATAGCCCTTACTGTCAGGAAGTTCCTCCTAGGTTTAAGTGGTATCTCTTTCCTGGAGCTTGCATCCATTGCTCAGGTCCGGTTCTCTGGAGCAGCAAAACAAGCTTGCTTCCCTCCTCAATATGAATCCCATCAAATGTGTAAACAGGGCTATCATATCACCTCTTAATCTTCTCTTCTCCAGGCTACACATCCCCAGATCCCTCAGTCGTTCCTCATAGGACATGGTTTCCAGACCCTTCACCATTTTAGTCACCCTCCTTTGGACACGCTCCAGTTTCTCAATGTCCTTTTTGAATTGTGGTGCATAGAACTGGACACAATATTCCAGGTGGTGCCTGACCAAAGCAGAATATAGTGGCACTATTACTTCCCTTGATCTAGACACTATACTTCTATTGATGCAGCCTAAAATTGCATTGGCCTTTTTAGCTGCCGCATCACACTGTTGACTCATGTTCAGCTTGTGGTCTACTTGGACTCCTAGATCCCTTTCACACATAGTTTCATTCATCCAGGTGTCCCCCATCCTATATCTGTTCATTTTGTTTTTCGACCTAAGTGCAGTACCTTACATTTCTCCGTGTTGAATTTCATTTTGTTAGCTTTGGCCCAGCTTTCTAATCTATTCAGGTCATTTTGAATTTTGATCCTGTGTTCTGGAGTATTAGCTACTCCTAGTTTGGTGTCATCTGCAAATTTGATAAGTATGCTCCCAATTCTGTCATCCAGGTCATTGATAAAGATGTTGAATAGCACTGGGCCCAGGACAGAGCCCTGTGGGACCCCACTGGTCACTTCTCCTCAGGACAAAGAGGAGCCATTCCATAAATCCATGTGGGAAATTGTAATTGTTAAGTTGGCAAACGAAAACCAGTTATTTCCTTGATGTATGCATGGATATACCTGTATTGTAACCAGTTGGCAAGATCCAGTATAGTGCTGAGAAAACTACAACATGTATCTGGAACAGATTCAAGGCAAATTAAAACCAATAAATAGGCTCTAGTTAACCCAATAAAATATGTCTTGATTATTTCTTTATTGCCATCCTAAAGTACTTTCCTGTAAATATGTAGAAAGAGGACAACTCCACCTCTGAGAGAAGGAATCAGCTTGAAGGTGGAGTCAGCAACATAATATATAGGATGAAAGGAATGTTTCTTAGCTTTTGCCTGTCTTGACAAAGAACGTCAACGCTTCTGAATAAGCGTCTGCGACCACTATCTGAGATTACCCTTAAAGGAAGGAAATAACTGACATTTTAAGGTAAATTGCTTTTTTCTTAAGCCAGCTAGTAAGTATATCTTAATCTGGACTCAAAAAGAACTTGGATTGTTTATTCCTGCTTGATTTCCCCATTTTTCGCTAAAGAGCTTGCAAAATGTAATTGCTCTTTCTTCATTTTTATGTTTGACTAAAAACGTAAACTTTACTAGATTTCCAATACTTTGGATCAAATATTATTCAGAATGAAGACTGCAGTCAGGAAAAAAAGAGGGAGACTAGGAATGAGAAGGGCAGCTATGAAGGAAATGGATAAGATCTAAGGATATACACCTGAGCACTAAAGTCAGAGTCATCTGAGCTATTATATTCCCCATCACCTTACTTGGATGTGAAAGCTGGAGAGTGAAGAAAGCCAACATTTGAAATGTGCTGCTGGAGGAGAGTGTTGAGAATACCATAGGGCCCAAACAGAGAGGCCAAAATAAAGCTGCTTCGGGTCACTTTGGAGGTATGCTGTTTAAATGATGCATGCGTCCTAAGAGGCCAGAAGCCACGCCAAAGCCATGCTCCTGTCCTAAAGACTGGAGCGCAGCTTTGACACAGCTTCTGGCCTCTTAAGATGCATGTTTCATTTTAACAGCATACCTCCAAAGTGACTCAAAGCAGCTTTATTTTGGCCTCTCTGTTCAGGCCCATAGATGGCCAAAAAGAAAAACAAAGAACAGAGGAAACCAAAACTGAAGCTGTCATACTTTGGTCACATCATGAGTTAGGCATGCCTCATTAGAAAAGACAATCATGCTAAGAAAGATAATATCATATGTGGTGGTCCTGTTCCAGAATCAAGAAATTTTGGCTTAAAATACATAATAAAATACTGGAAATGGCTGAAAATAAACTATCCTTTGATTCCGGAAATATATCTATTAAACGTAACATCTTTTTATGGGGACTTCTTTAGAAAGGAAATACTGGAGAATAATTTTGTACTGGATTACAGCTGCACAAAACTGTACATCTTACAATTCTGGCACAGAATTGGAAAGTGAGTTATATGCCTAACATGGAATATCATAGAACCAAAAGAAACAGATAAATTAACAGCATTGATGAAGATAAGATAGAAAAGATAGAAAAGGAGTGAGAACCAATCGAAAAATACTGGTTTAAGACATGCAGTGTAAGAAAAGAACTGTTACAGTAATTGGGCAATACAAGAAATTCTAAGTTACATAAACGGAAGGACATAAGCTTAAAATAGAAAAATATATAGGCAAGGTTAAATAAGGTTAAGCATAGATATTCAACATAATAAAATGAAGTTTAATTCTTTCTTTTTTATATTCATTTCTCCTTAACCTTTCAATTATAGAGACATTTAAACCACTTAAAAAACATTAAGGGTAAGGTAGATGGATATCTGAATCAATAGTGGTAACAATTTTTTAGCACAAACGCAGAATATCTTGTTTTGACAGAAGCTATGGAAACATGCGGACGTTTGTAATTTAAAACTTTCATAATCCTTCAGTATATTGATTGACTTTAAGATAAGCTTTACTGATGTGCTATAATGACTTTTTAATTCAATAAAGATATATATATATATATATATATATATATATATATATATATATATTAAATGCTAAGAAAGGCGGAAGGTAGTAGAAAGAGAGGAAGACCAGATGGGAGATGGATGAACTCAACCAGAGAGGCCATGGGCCTGGGTTTGCAAGACCTGAGCAGAGCAGTAGAGGATCGAGGGTCTGGGAGATGTCTCATCTATGGAGTAGTTGTGAAGTTGACTTGAAGACAGTTAACAACAACAAGAGTCTATAGATAAATCTAACTGGTGCAATGGGTGATCCTCTAGCAATAGAATTTAGGCCATGGAATTTTGCAGCCAATACAGTACTGAAACTAGGGCTTTCATTGGCCTTTGACTACAGGTGCTTGGAAAATGGCATGGGAAAGATGCAAATAATATCACATAACATTGATACTCTCCTTTCCCCAGGTTCATCCACAGCCACCAGACCGAGAGACCCCAAAATGAACATATTGCATATTAGTGCTACGGTCTGCTCTTTCGTCAGTCTCCTGCTGCTCCTCATTTCCCTAGGCACAGACTACTGGGTGGAAATAGGGAATCGACATGCAGGACTGTGGAATTTGTGTGTAGATTCCTTATGTGTTCCATTTGGGATGGATGTATTAGGTAAGATTTTCCTAGTTTGGGAGCCGGATGTAAGCTAGTTCTGTCAGTGAATCCTTCTCCGTCTTCTTCCTTTCCTCCATCCATCTACCAACTGGCTGCCACAATGGTCATTCCATGTACCCTCCTACTTACATTAATATTCCATACTCTAAGCAATCTCATCACTATTCCTCCTCAGAAAGCAAGCTTAAATTTTATTTATTCCAAAGGTGTTGCTGTCAGGGCGTTTTGGAATTTTAAATAGTATAATCTAAAGTTTATAGTAATGAAGTAACTTGTATAAAGATGCTGTGATTTGGCCTATGGACCTTTCACACTACAGAATTAGTGTCATGGCAACATCCTATGGAATTCTGGGATGTGCAGCTTAGTGGGAAGCATTTAGATTTCTCAGCCAGAGAGCTCTAGTACCTCTCCAAACTACAAACCCCATGATTCCATAATACACAGTCATGGCAATTAAAGTGGAATCATAGTGCCATATTGCTGCAATGTTGTTGTCCTGTCCTACCCATATATTTAAACCTCTTTTCTCTTGTCCCTCTCCTCTTGGATCTCTATAGGTCCAGATCATGTCACGCGCGCTTTTCTCTTCATTGGGATGGTTGCTGGTGCTGCCTCTTCCTTTGGTCTAGTTGCTGCAATTTTTAAGACTCATGTGGGCCCCATTTCTCTGGTTCAAATGTCACGTGCAACCAGCATTGCTGCAGGTACTTTCATACTCACTTCTGCCTCGCCGGATGGTAATTGAAGATTTTGGGGGGGGTAAGGTTGGGACATGGGACTGTTTTAATGCAAATTTGTATTTTTAGGATATTTTATTGTTATACTTCTGTTGTAATCCACCTTGATTTCCCCTGGGAAAAGGTGGACTATAAATAAAGTA
>NC_056530.1:18282200-18361620 GCF_019175285.1 Sceloporus undulatus
TATTATTATTATTATTATTATTATTATTATTATTATTATTATTATTATTATAATGGACAGCAGCAATAGTGGTGAAAAAAATCACACACACACACACACAGGAGCAGTCAAAAGTACACATCTGGTTTTGAAAAGCATTTTTAAAAAAGCAACCAACAGTGAAGGGGATTCTGCAACATGCTTTAGACTGTCTTTGCTAGTAGCATTCAGTAAAAATCCAATTCACTTTTCTTTTTGGCCAGCAAAAAAGCAGTCCAGCGAGTCACGGAGAGGTGAGATCTCCAAAAACACCACTTCCCCCACTATGGCTCTAAGCCATAGACTATGTCTGGAGATTTCTAGAGTCTGTACCAACACTAAATATGCATTTGGGCTTTTTCCAAAATAAAACAGCCGTGCATTGAGCACTTGGAGACGTGTTTCTTTTTGCACCTTCAGGTCGTATTGGGTCCTCTCCAGCTTTTGTCCATGTTATTTTACCCTTCGTACGCCACCTTGGAGCTGAACATTGATACATAAACTAACTAACTGACTGAATGAATAAATAAAGTGGTCGCAGTGATATAGGATGGTCCTTTGGAGCTCTGGGACAGTCAAAACAAAGGTGCCTTATGGCCCTTCAAGCCGCATGTCAACATCTTTTATTTGTTTCCTAGGTCTTGCTGCTGTGATTGCTATGGCCACTTTCACCCGGGCTTCATTGGGTTCACCCGTCTATTATAGCTGGTCATTTGCCTTGGGATGGGCCTCCTTTCCACTCTTCATAATCACTGGTAAATATTGGGGAACACGTATGGTTCATTGAAATGTCTTGCTTGGATATACTGATTACAATTGTTCCTGCTTTAATTCCAGAACAGATAGAAACCAACCTATAAGTTTGTCACAATTACACAGGAAAGTCCTCCCAGGACTGCATGGTTTTGACTAGGAATTTCACATTTTGGACCGTTGAGAGATCCCGACAAATTTACAAAACATGTTTGACACCAAGTCTGCACTGGACATTTCCAAACCCATACTCTGCCCACAGAAGTGGGCAGCAGCAGAACAAGTAAAGGGCATTTTCCCTCTTCACATCTCTCTACCAAGCTGCATTTTGACACGCCAGAGGTTTGGGTGCAGGTAGGACTCTGAGCAGTTGGGAAGTTAAACCGCAACATTTTTGCATTGGCTCAGGATGTTTTAAGCAGTTTTGGGGAGAAAAGGGCCTGAACAGACCAGCACTTTGTGCCAGCCGGGCCTGAACTAGGGTTGCACAGAAATGCTACTGCGCACCCCGGGTGCCATCCTGGCATGTGCCAGTACAGACAGAGTGCACCATAATGACATCCCTCATGTGCAGCATCCAAACAGCGCCATGCATGAGGAGTATTATAGTGCCGTGCCAGGTGCTTATGGCAGCCCTGTAATGGTGGAAATATGCGCTGCATTTCATGGCTCCTTTTTCTGCCGGGTTGGGGGTCTGGCATCCAGTTGCCACATCCCCAACCCAGCGTTTCCAGGGGCGGCATAGAGTCACCCCGTTGGACTATTTATACAGCCCCAAAAATGAACTGAAAATGAGTGTTATGAAATTAAATTGGAGTGTGGTGCTTCAGGGGCTACTCTAGGTTCCCAAACGCTGCATGAAGCCCATGATTGTCCATCCCTTGTGTAGATGTCTTCCAACAGCCCAAGAGGGGCAAAAATATACCCAAAGTTAAGTCAACCACATCCTTTAGCTGCCCTGATTTGATTTTAAAATGTCCCAGTTTCTTCTCTTCCTCAATGCAAATGCCTTCGCTCTACCTCTCTCTTTCAAGAAGGCTTCTGGGATGAAAGGAGGAAAGCGTAGGGGAAAACATGGAGTGTTTTTTTTGGGGTGGATGGGTGGAATGTTCAATTCTAGTCCTGAAAGCACAGTTTTGGATTGAAACTTGGCTCCTTATTTCCGTGTGATTAAACTTTATTTGCAAACCCAAACAGCCCAACAATTGGCACCTGGCTGTGGTTGGTGAGAGAGCCAGTGTGGTGTGTGGCGCAGAGGTTTGAATGTTGGACTGCAACATTCTGATAAATATTAGGACTTATCTCCAGAGTCTAATATTCTCCAGATACATCAGCCACATAGTCTTCGATGAAAGTTTATATTTAGGACTACCAAACTTTGAGGATCCAAATGCAATTCTGTTGGTACAACCAGAGATATACTGTTGAGACTAGTGATCCAGATATTTCTTATGATGTTTCAGTATTTTTTCATCCTAGTTTATTTATTTCCAGCCTAATCAACTGCTTTTCTCCGTTGGCAGGTGCACTTGCTCGCTTTTTACAAGCCAGTTTACCAGCATGAGCAAAGAGGAAAGATTATGCTGTCCTTTTTTAAAATGTGTATTAAATGTGTATTTTGTGTCCAGTTTTGCAGAAACAACAACCTGTCCATTTTGTAGTTGCTATTTGTCATTTTATATAACACACACACACACACCCCGATCTAATAAAACATTATGCACTATCTGAGGGTGGTGGTGTGTTAATACATTTTGAAGTGCACTTGCTAATCCTGATGACAATATCCATAGCCCCGTACTAAAAGAGTCCACAAACAAAAATAACTGTGTTGGTAGTTATCATTAACCCAGGTTTAGAAGTTTTTGTCTCTAACAGCAACAAGTTGAGGCCTTTTGTAAAGGCAAACGGTCTTAAATGCCCATTCAAGACCAATGTATCTGACTTGGTTTATGACACAGATAACTCAGAATTATATACTATTGCTGGAAAGCCCCTCTCCCTGCTACAGCCCTTGGGAGGATTTTAGCTAACCTCAGAGGGTTAACATCTGTATTCCTATAAATCAAAAAATTCCTATTAGCCCAACCTTACAAGTCATGTCTCTACTATGGCACTCTATGAGAGTCATTTCATATGTTCAGTTGAAGGTGTACCAGGTTTGTCATCAAGATTACGTTTGCTGATAGGGCTGCAGCTTAGCAGGCTTTCTGGGCAAGATCCTATACATTTTGAAACTAGGACTAATATATGCCAGTAGGATTAAGCAGAGAGCCATCATGGCATAGTGGTTTGAGTGGTGGACCCCAATTCTGGAGTCCGTTGATCACTGTCTTCTAGTGGATATATTTTCTGATCTTGGGTTCTCAGACTCTGTTCTCGACTGGTTTAGATCTTATTTGTCAGACAGATCTTTTGCAGTGGTCACAGGTGGTCAGACTTCTCCCTCTGTTCCCTTATCTGTTGGAGTTCCCCAGGGCTCTGTTCTGGGTCCCCTTCTGTTTTCTCTCTACACACTGTCCTTTGGTAAACTCATTAGCTCTTTTGGTTTTTCCTACCATCTGTATGCCGATGACACCAAGTTGTATCTTTCCACCCCTGACCTTTCTCCAAGGCTTGAACAGCAAGTTTCGTCTTGCCTCACAGCTGTCTCGCAGTGGATGCGCCATCGGCGTTTGAAGCTCAACATGTCCAAGACAGAGCTTCTTGTCTTTCCTCCTAAGCCCACCCTTCAATACTCCTTTTCTGTCTCTGTGGACAACATTTCTATTCAACCAGTCCAGCAAGCCCGCAGTCTTGGTTTTATCTTTGATTCTTCTCTGTTATGTATCCCTCAGATCCAGACCACAGCCAAGGCGTGTAGATTCCTTTTGTACAATATTGCCAAATCCGACCATATCTTTCCACATCTACTGCCAAGATCCTGGTCCATGCCCTAGTGGTCTTACGACTTGCTTACTGTAATGTCCTCCTGGCTGGGCTTCCTTTTTCTCACCTCCGTCCTTTAATCTCTGTCCAGCATTCAGCTGCACGCATTATCACTTCCACCCACCGCTCTGACCACATCTCTCCTGTGTTGGCATCCCTTCACTGGCTCCCCCTCCCTTTCCGCATTCAGTACAGTGCTCCCTCGGGTTACGAAATTAATTCGTTCCGCGGCCGCTTTCGTAACCCGAAAAGCCTTCGCAAGCCGAAAACCCATAGGCGCTAATGGGGAAAAGCCGCGTTTCGTGCGAAAAAGCGCCGAAAAGCACCAAAAAAATTTTTCGTAACCCGAAAAAACATTTGTAACCCGGAACAGTTATTTCCTATGGGATTTTTTCGTATCCCGGAAATTTCGTAACCTGGGTATTTCGTATCCCGGGGTACCACTGTATAAGCTCCTGCTGTCCACGTTTAAAGCCCTCCATGGGCTGGCCCCTCCTTACTTATCAGACCTTCTTTCTCCTCACCTTCCCACTAGGGCCCTCCATTCTGGTAGTCAAGGTTGGCTGTCCCAGCCCAGGATTTCCTCTGCCCCATCTCGGATTTGCCCCTTTTCACTCGCTGCCCCTCACTCCTTGAACCTTCTTCCCCCAAAAGCAAGAGCCATCACTTCCTTAACCAGCTTCAAAACGGAGTTGAAAACCATCCTGTTCCGAGAAGCCTTCCCAGGCATTGCATAATTGTCACTTGCTATTTGATGTTCTTTTGTTGCCTGTTTTATTGAATCATTTCTTGTATTGCTATGTATTTTATATGTATTATCCTACTAATAAGGCAGGCTAGCTCCAACAGGCCTCCCTGGTAGAAGATTAACCATCCATTAAGAAGCCAAGCCCTCCCTCCAGTCCATCTCCCTTGGTCCAGACCTCGGAGGTAGAGAAGAACTGCTGGACCTCATCCCCTTCCCCGCCACCACTCCCTTCTCCTTTTGTATCATGTCTTTTTAGACTGTAAGCCTGAGGGCAGGGACCCGTCTAATTATAAAGATTGTATGTAGAGTGCTGTGTAAATTTACAGCGCTTTATAAATAAAGGTTAATAATAATAATAATGGAGACCAGGATTTGAATCCTCACTTGCCATGAAACCCACCTTGGGCAAGTCACACACTCTCAGCCTCAGGGGAAGGCAATGACAAACCTCCTCTTAACAACTCCTGCCAAGAAAACCCCATGATGGATTCACCTTAAGGTCGGCATAAGTGAGACATGACTTGAAGGCCCCCGTATCTTTCTGAAGTGATTAGAAAAATGAATGGAAGTTCCTCAAGTGGACAAACTGCATTTTAGCTTAATGGATGCTGTGCATGGCAATAGCAGCTTAATTTATACACTGCTTCATATCACACTAAGCCGTCTCTAAGCAGTTTATAACTGTAAGCCAATTGCCCCCAGAAAGCTTGGTATTCATTTTAGCGACCTCAGAAGGAGGCAAGCCTGAGTCAAGCCTGAGCCTGTGGCTGGGATTGAACTCACAACCGTAAGTGAAGTCAAAGGCTTTTATGGCTGGCATCCATAGTTTTTTGTGGGTTTTTCAGGCTGTGTGGCCAAGTTCTAGAAGAGTTTATATATCCATCTCTCTTCTATGCCAACAGTCTCTGAAGATGCCAGCCACAGATGCTGGAGAAACGTCAGGAATAAACTCTTCTAGGACATGACCACATAGCCCAAAAAAACCACAAAAAGTTTATCACAACCCTATGGTTTGTGGGTGAGTGGCTGCAGCACAGGCATTTAGCCACTGTGCCACCAGGGCTCCCCACCCAACCAACTTATAGGCATTGATATGATTGTAACCAAAATTAAGCCACTCGGAAACAAAAAGACTTTATCAAGATAGCTGGAGGTACCCCAAAGTTTTATCTTAAATAGAAAGGAGAAAAATTCTGACATGAGCAAAACAGACCCAACCCTGTGAGGACTGAGCATTAGGAATGGCAATAGAATGTAAAGTATTTCTTTTGAGGAAGGGAAATGCAACAGCAAAGGGAACAGAATGGAATAATCCTGGAAGGAGGATTGACTGGCTTATGCTTTATAGTATTCCACTCTGTCACATTTTGTTATCAGTCCCATCCAGTGAGAGCCACAGTGCTGTCACGGTTTTTGAGTGCTGGAATAGGACTCTGTGAGACGAGGGTTTGACTCTCCACTCGCCTATGAAAACCCACTGGGTGTCCTTGGACAAGACATACTCTCTCAGCCTCAGAGGAAGGCAATGGCAAATCTCCTCTGAAGAAATCTTTCCAAGGAAACCCTGTGATAAGCTTGCCACAAGTCATAGTTGATTGGAAGGCACATCACAACAACAACCCACTCTTGTCTGATTATAATATGAAAGATTTCAGTTAGCATTATGAAGCAATCAAATATTTGTCAGTTTGTGGTTCATTTATGTAACGATGCCCTCATTTTTTGTGTAATGTTTCCTACCATTTTAAAACTTCCTGATAACTCTGTGAAGTTATCTTTAAAAAAAAATAAATCCCAGCAGGAAATGATACTTCGGAGCATTTCAAAAAAAAATATCTGTTAATTAATTAATTAATTATGAGAGAAAGCAGAATCTAGACTAGAATCTTATGGGCTGGAATCTTGTTGGTAACGTACATGCACATAACTAAAGGTTCCATGCATGCATACCTTGGTTTGGACATTGCACAGAGAGCTCTTGAATAGCTCCTTACACAGCATCCAAAACCAGGACCACAAACAGGCAGGTATTAAGATGCAAAGAGAAAATGTATTAATGAAAACCACAGTTAATCAAATCCACAAAAACCAAAAGCCGCCAAGCCTTGCTCCCTCCTTCAGCATCTCTCATGCATCTCCCAGGGGTACCTCCCCATTATTTGAGAACCACTGCACCAGCTGATATGCTTAATGTGTTTTAGAAGAGATGGGGAAGTGGTGAAAAGCATTTATTTGTCACAGTACATGATTGCCCTCATCATTTTTTTTTCTTTTGCAAACCTATGTCTGACTGAACCCAATGGAATAAAGTGACACAGTGAAGTGAAAACCATATGGTCCATGATCACAAAACGTTGCAATCTGAACAGAATGGGGAGGGACTGAAAACCCAAGAGAGTTGGGAATGAGGTGGAGTATTCCAAGAGAGGAAAGGGTTGGCTGGCATCACAGTCCACTTTGGAACATTTTGTAGCTGATGCCACTTGTTTCTTTGTGTCATGAAACAATGCAATTTGTGTTGTTAAGTAATCAAATATTATTTAGTTCAAGGCTCATTTGTGTAATAGTTTCCCAATTATTTATAGTTTCTTGATAGCTCCAAGAAATTACAGCTGTCCTTGATCCAGAAAGGAAATGATGTTGTTGAGCATTTCAAAGACATTGTTTCTGCTTCTGTACCTCTGGTAATACACTGGTGGTTTTTTGAGTTGGCGGAGGTGCTCTAATCTCCCCTGTTCACACCAGAACACTAAATGTAAGTATCTGTTACTTCAATTGATTGATTGATTGATTGATTTTTAATGATATATAGCTGTACTAATTAGTAGATATTATTTGATAGTCCATTGTTGCTGTTGCTGTTGCTGCAATTTGCTTTCTAGTGGACTCCAACTTATGATGACTCTGTCATACAGTTACCTTGACAAAATTTAGTCAAAAGAAGTTTCCCATTGCCTTCCTCTTGGATTAAGAGACTGTGATGCATCCAAAGTCACCCAGTGAATTTATATGGCTGAGAACGGATTGATGGTTGGTCTTCTGGGGTCCTAGCGCAGTGTTCAAACCTCTACACTGGCTTTTATACTACAGTCTCTTCCTCTGTTCCTGAATTCATCTAATCCCCTTTTAGACAAGGGAAAAATGTGGTTCTTTCTTGACTAGATGCAGGAAATGGAGATAGATATGACTGCAGGAGAAAAATATATTGAGTCACCTCAGCGGTTTAGAAAGGAAATGATGAAGCAAGTTAAAGGGTCATAAATCCTGAGTGAAATATGTGCCATCTGTGAAGGTTTGTTGCAGGATATGCCCATCCTACCTCTCCCTTTAAAGTAAAGTTTCCTGCCTAGTGAAGCCCAGAAGGGGCCAAGGACCTGTTGCAAAAAGCTACCTGCACCTGAAGAAAGGAGAAGGTGACTCTGAGCCAGGTGAAGTCATATTTCCGCAAGAGGCAGACATGAGGAAGAAAGGAAGCTGCTAAGTTAGACTGCAGGTTTATCTAGCCCAAGACTGGCAGCAGTGACTGCCAGAGGTTTTCCAGGCAAGGTTTCTTTCTCAAACTACCTGAAAGTCCTGAGGACTGAGCTTGTGATTTTCTCAATGCAAAGCTTCTACAATGACACTGACAGCTGCTGCCTTGTAGCTGCTGAAGTAGACCAGTAGCCATCCTTCTTTGTTGGGTGAGGCATGGGGCAAGGAGACTGAATGGCAGGCTGGTGTTTTCAGGATCACCTGAGTGATCTGTGTCACCCTCTGTGAAGAAACCAGTGGTGCCACTAGGTGAGGTGCTGGGGACACGGACCACACCGGGTGGGGTGTCACTTGATGGGATGGTACACCTGGAGGAACTGGCATTGCTACTGGGCAAGTGAGAAAGGCAGCCAATTTATAATGCTGGGAAGTGAGAGGAAAAAGGAAATGGATAATGAGGGCTGGTTGTTTCTGGGTGGATGAGATAGGAAAATGCCCCTTAACCACTCTAAACAGGAAGACCTTTCAAGAATGAAGGGCTCTAAGGATTGCTGGGAAATGAGAAGCGGTGGGTGGAATGGAAAATCCTGCTGAAGGGCTTGGCTAACTCGCAGACTGAAACACAAATGCTCTATGCTGCAATATTTTATTGCAAGACCCACTTTTCTAAATGCATGTGAAAATAACTAATTGTGTAGAGATGATTATTCCCAATAAGGATTCTTAAAGTTTACAAGTTCTCCAGCCACCTGCACCATCTTAGGACCACTAAGCAATGACCTCCTTTGGCAGTATAACACTTATGAAGGTAAAGGGAAGGCATGGGTTAGAGAGATGCTTGGTTTTTCTTGCTGAACACCATCTGAGAGCAGGTGAACAGCACCTCGACTTGCCAGCTCAGCATATCCCCAGGCCCTGAGGTTTCTAGGTTCAAAATATCTTTGGGGGCTTCAAATGCAAGAAAAATGTCTCTTATACCCCCCACCCCCAAATGACAAAACATTAGTATCTTCCTCTTTCCTCAGACTCACTCAAACTGCACAGTCCACGGACCAGGAGACTGAACTATCACCTGCCATGAGTTGCTGGAGGAACACTGCTGTGGTCTTCTCTTTCGTCGGTTTTTCACTACTCCTTGCTGCCCTGGCTTCAGAGTTCTGGGTGCAAGGCCAATATCACATGGGGCTGTGGAAATTTTGCCAAAACGGTTTCCGATGTGTTTTACTTGACATGGATGTACCAGGTAAGGTCCTGTTTCTGCCACCAGCGATTCATGGCCTCAGCAGCAGGAGGGACACATCTATCCAGGACAGTAACTAGGTATCGTTGCATGGTCCTGGTGACCTTGCATGGTTTAAGTGTGGAGCAGGTGATATTAAGTGAGACAATGTAAGCAATGTTCAGTGTTGACTGTTAGCCCTCAAACCATCTCCCTTCAATTTTTTCCTTTTTGTAGGCTACATTCATGCCACAAGAGCCTTCCTGCTGACTGCAGTAGTGGCTGGTGCTATCTCCTTCTTTAGCCTTTGTTTCTTATGTTGCTCCTCGCATTCTGGCTCCAAAACCCTGGTCAGGACTTCAGCTATAGCCAGCTTTATTGCAGGTATTATATTTAAAGGGTTCATATTTATTTACTAAACATGTCATTGTTCATGTATTTCTCTGCTGTTTTTCGGATGCACTATGCCATTCAGAGAGATAGCATTCAAAAAGGTGAATCCACTTATATCTGTTATCACTTATATCTGATTCCCAATAGATTAGAAAGGTGGGCCAAAGCTAACAAAATGAATTTCAACACGGAGAAATTTAAGGTATTCCACACCCTCAGATCATTGGGTACAAATTTATTGGAAACAAGGAATCCCAAATATGCCTCCACTTCGCAAAGAGCCATTTCTATAAGGGCTCCGATTTCTGGAATAGCCTTCCTGAGGACATCCGCCTGGCATTCAAGAAAGCGATTAAAACCAAGCTTTTCCGCCAAGCTTACCACGATATGATATAATATACTGACTGACATGTTCCCTGAAAGAGATGCTGCTCTATTCCCCGACTGTATTGTTAACTGGTAATTTAACTGATAATTGTTATTGATATGCTGAGATTTTAATGTTAGTAATGTGTTTAAAGATTTCTATGTATATGTTGGGTTTTATCTAGTCTGTAACCCCGCTTCGATCCAATGGGAGAGGCGGGGAAACATAAATGATTTATTATTATTTATTATTATTATTCCCAATGGAATATCTAAAGGGACAATAAATAAATAAACAAATAAGCCAATCCAACTGCTATATTTTTGGCTGTAAAAGTTTAAAGTGCAAAAACAATTTGAAAGTTGTTTCTTTTAGAATATAAATGAGTTAAATAAACTTTATGACTCTTCTGTTATAGGATAATTTTTGGCCCCAGTAAATTCCAGTGGCCTCTCTCCCCCGTGAAAATTTTGATTTCTCCCACATGAAACCAACCTTTTAACCACAAGGGAAAATAACTTATACTTTGATGCATACTTTCATGGTCCATTTTCTATTTTTTGTTTGTTTCAGTATCTTAATTTGGATTAAAAAAAGTGCTCTAATATGAAAAATCCATATATTTGTAGGGATTGCTTTTGTCCTACCTGCTTATAGGAAAAGGCTGTATGTTGCAAGTGGCTAACATTGCAAACCATTCTTTACAACTGTACAATGGTCTATACAGTTCAGGCTTAATCTTATGTATACTCTGCAGGTCAGAAGTACATTTGTGGGACTAAAATGCCAATTTTAGTGCATGCGGATGAAATTAAAATATGAACCTACGTTTCATTTTTGGCCTCAGCTAAAGCTATCAAACTTTGAAGATCTGCCAGTTATTGCTTCCTTCAGCTGTATCTACACTGCAGAAATAATAGCAGTTTTGACACTGCTTTAACTGCCATGGCTGAATGCTATGGAGATCTGTGATTTGTAGTTCTGTGCACTATTTAACCTTCACTGGAAAGGAGATGGCACAAGATACTAGAAATCCCAGAATTCCATTGCATTGAGCCTTGGCAGTTAAAGTGGTGTCAAACTACATTATTTAGGCAGTGCAGATGTAGCATTCTAAAAGAGGGATGGGCTCCTGTTAGAAGCTAACTGGCCAGATTAACCCCCTTGAAAACTTTGGAGGGCTACATCTCCGCCTTACTCCATTTTAGGCTCAGGAGAAGTCATTGATAGAATAGGACAGTGGTTCTCAGCCTTCCTAATGCCTAATGTAATACAGTTCTTCATGTTGTGGTGACCTCCAACATGATCCCTGTATTCTAAGACTATTGGAAATATGTGTTTTCCAATGGTCATAGGTGTTCGGTTCCCAAAGGGGTTGCGACCCACTGGTTGAGAACCACTGGAATAGGAAGTGAAGTGGAAGTCACTTGTGGAAAATATTTAGTTGGTGTGTCAGTGTTGATACTAACCACTGTCAGCTTTAAATGAATCAGACATATATGACTAGAGGCTAGACTTGATGACCCTTGAGATCTCTTCCAACTATATGATTCTACAATCCCCAAATCCCAAAAGCTCTCCTCCATGGTGAAACACAGGGACAGATTTTTTACCAGTGCATGGCCCCAAATTGCTGGGTTTTTAAAATGTTCTCTTTTTGGCTCCTAGGTCTGTGTGCTTTTGTTGCCATGGCTATCTTTACAGGGGTATACTCGGAGCAGTACCAGTGGAAGTTTCACACGTGGTACGACTGGTCCCTTGGTGTGGGCTGGGGCTCTGTTCCTCTGTACCTTCTAGCTGGTGAGTATGTGCACAACAGGAATGTCAATATCTCTTAACTGACCAAAAGCATCTGAGGAAGTTGGCTTTAGTCTACGGAACCTCATATTGCCAACCTCTTTCTTTCAGCTAGCCTCAATGATGCTACAAGATCTCTCCGCATACTGATTTTACAGACTAACACAGCCGTATCTTTGAAGTCTGTCTCTTAACTGAAACATTTTGCCTACACATCAGATTACCAGGCACATTTTAATTGGATCTCTGTGGTGAATTGTACGCCACTATTAAAAATGACCACCTTATCAGTTTCCCAGATAAGTTTGGAGTATCAGAGAATCATAGAGTTGAAAGAGACCACAAGGGCCATCGAGTCCAACCACCTGCCAAGCACAAACACCAATAAAACCACCTCCAACAGATAACCATCCAGCTCTGTTTAAAAACTTCCAAAGAAGGAGACTCCACCGCTCTCCGAGGGAATGTGTTCCACTATCGAACAGCTCTTACTGTCAGGAGGTTCTTCCTAATGTTTAGGTGGAATCTCTTTTCCTGTAGTTTGATTCCACTGCTCCTTGTCCTAGTCTCTGGAGCCATGCAAAACAAGCCTGTTCCATCTTCGATATGACATCCCTTAAAATGTTTAAACATGACTATCATGTCCCATCTTAACCTTCTTTTCATCAGGCTAAACATAACTAGCTCCCCAAGTTTCTCCTCATAGGATATGGCTTCCAGGCCTTTCACCATGTTGGTCACCCTCCTCTCAGTAGACTTGAGATGGTTTTGTTTTTGGAAAGACACATTGGGCTATGACTCTGGAGACTGGGGTTTGAATCCTGGCTTGGCCATGTAAACCCACAGGGTGGTCTTGGGCAAGTCATGTTCTCTCAGACTCAGAGGATGGCAGTGGCAAACCCCCTCTGAAGAAACCTGCCAAGAAAACCCTTTGATTGGTTTGCATTAGGGTTGCCATAAGTTGGAAAAAACTTGAAGGCACATAAAAACAAAACATTGTTTTAAAACAGGACCATATTATTTTTTAAGAAAGTGAGATTTTCTATCCTACACAAAGTATATGGAGCATGGTGTTCCACACATGCAGTTCTGTGACCTTTCCTCCTCAGCAGTTTTCAAGTATAATACTGCTATGGCCAACAGCTGGAAGGAGGAGAAGGTAGAAGAGCAGCAGGGAGAGACAGATGTCCAAATGCCAGGGATGACATCTTGTCCAAGCTGCAATTCTCTAGAGAGAGGAATGAGGTTGCATTAGCAGTGAGGCACTGTTGCAATAATTTATTACCTTAGTCATATTTTTCTCCTGACAGGTGTATTTGCTTCCAGAGTGCAAACTGTAGCAGTGTTATAACAACTGAAGGTGTGCCGAAGTTCTGAGTCCCCCCCCCCCCACAATCAAATGCTGCCGGTGTATTATATTAATGATTGCAGCCATGCAAATCATGAAGCAGAGAGCATGAACCACTATGGATGAAGAATGCAAAATCTAAAGTGTATGGTTGCTCATTGGGCATAACTTCTAAGAGATTCCGGAGAGTCTTTGCACATGGGCTTTTGCACATGCTGAAATAAATTAAAACAAAAACCAAACAAAATGTCTCATCCTTGTTTTTGCAGAGAAGATTGAAATGATGTCTTAGAAAGTTGTTAACCCAAGAATTACTGAGATAAAGTTCTCACCCAACCCTGTGGAGGACAGCCATAAACTACTAGAAGAGCATAGTGTTCTTGCTCAGAGGCACTTATATTCATTATACAACATCTATACCATAACTAAGCGCCTATGTTAGGTTATACAAATCCACATCTCAGTAGAGTAGTCAAATCTAAACATAAATCCAATTGTTATTCCTAACTAGAGTAGTATTGTTGAATCAATGGGAATTTACTAAGGCGCAAAACACATTGCTGAAATAATCCAGTTTGAAATCGCTTTAGTTGCCCTGGCTTCAGTGCTAGGGAATCCTGACAATTGTAGCTTATTGTGGCCCCATTCTGAAGATGCCAGCCACAGATGCTGGCGAAACGCCAGGAATAAATCTTCTAGAACATGGGTACATTGCCTGAAAAACCCACAAAAACTATGGATGCTGGCCATGAAAGCTCAAGAGTTCTGCCAGGATGGAAAGTTCTTTTCAGGTTCATCAGACAAGTCATCTTTTTTTGGTCAGCTGTCTGCCCTCAGTTATCTAGACTACTGAGGATTCAGCTCTTCAAATAAAGAGAAATAAGGCAGGAGGGCCATGGGAAATATGGAGGCCCTATAGCCCATTTCTATACTGATCCCAACCTGACATATGTATGTTAACTGATGTCAAGTCAACTTCAACTTATGTGACCTGGGCCACGTCTTGCAGACTGAGGGATGTGGCTCCTTTGGTTGAGTCTATCCATCTGGAATGTGGTCTTCCCCCTTTCCTACTGCCCTCTACTTTCCTAAGCATTATTGCATTTTATGGTCAGTCATGTCTTCTCATGATGTGGCCAAAGTACGAAAGCCTCATATTTTAATCATATTGGCTTCTAAGGAGAGTTCAGGCCTGATTAGCTCCGGAACCCATTTATTTGTCTTTTTAGGAGTCCCCAGTATCCAAAATCCAAAACCAAAACACAATGGCCTCCTGCAGAACTTGGACACATCTCTTTTGGGGAGTCCAGCTCCCAGAATCCCCACTGCCAAACTATGGTCTGATATCTTTAAAAAAGGCTTTGGAGCAAGCCACTTCTTATCCACCTTTCCCTGCAAGTTCTAGCAACAGAATGGAAGTTCCGTGACAGTTGGGAGTCCCAGAGTGGAGGGACCATGCTAGGCATCAGGGAGATCTAAATATCCTTTTGGTCACTCTCCTCTGTTATTCCTCTCTGTCATTTAAGGCTGCTGTTGAGGAAGAAGAAAGGATCAGGTGGAAGAGAAATCCAGGAGAAATCAGTTGCTGTATTGGACCCAATGAATCCCTACAGGATCATCAGTTTTGTCATTTCCTTTGTTAATGTTGTGCTCCTTCTAGCTACCCATATTTCGCATGGATGGACTCTGTTTAACCTTAATGTCGATATCATTACTTCTGGGCTCTGGGTTACCTGCTCAGAGAACCATGGGTGCTACCCCATGCACTCCACTGACGGTATGGTATATGAGACGAAATGAAAATCTACCAGGGAGGGGTGAGAATTCTGTTTTGATTTTATTTTGATGCTCACGTAGCCAGATTTGCCAGTTTCTCCATACAAACCTTAAAGAATGAGAGAGACTGAAACCAACGGATCCCGCTACTCATTTAAAATGTGTTGTGTGCTTTCGAGTCATTTTTATTCTTAAAACAAACCTATCAAGGGGGCTTCATGGTGAGATTGTTCAGAGGTTTGCATTGCTTTCCCCTGAGAGCATGTGACTTGTCCAAAGTCACCCAGTGGGTTTCATGGACAAACTGGGAATTGAATCCTGGTCTCCAGAGTTGTAGCCCAGAACTCAAACCACTATGTAACACTGGGTTACTTAAAATTTGGACATCCACCCATGTTCCCATTAGTCCCATAGGTAGCCCTCCCTCCTTTGTTGTTTTCATGTGCCTTCAAGTTGACTTACAATCTGATTCTAGGGGTTTCCTTGGCAAGATTTATCCATTGCCTTCCTCTGACGCTGAGGGAATGTTACTTGCCGAAGGCTATCCAATGGGTTTCCATGGCTGACTGGGAATTTGAATTTTAACACTCAAATTACTTCATCATGTTGGCTCTCTATTCCTTTCCCACAAGGGGAGACGATTTTGACAATGGCCCAGGTCCACACCATATTCTCTCCTACAATGCCTGAAAATCAATCTCGCTCTGGCTCAAAGGTAATGCTTGAAGAGTCTCTCTGTGCATGGCTAGCCCAACTCAAGCATACTCATGTGCATGTGTTTGACTCTGTGTTCACAACAGAAAGTAGAAATTCCCCATGGGAGCCATGGTCAGTCACTTCTATGTCAGCAGAGAAGGGAATCTGCTCTGAATTTCAGTCTAAACTTGAAATACTCCAAGGTGGTGAACCTTATCCTAAAAATAGGTTAATACCTCCGAAAGTATTGACTAAAATTCAGAGGAGATTCACCACTTTACTGAGCTATATTATAATTAATAATAATTATAATTCCCAGAGTTGCCCACTCTTCCCAAACTGGGAAATATCTGGTTTAATCTGAATTGCTTCAATCCTGTTACACACCTTGATCAAGGACTAATGGGATGAAAGACTGATGGAATCATTGTTGTTTTGGACTACATCTTCTCCAGATATCTAACCTCCACAGTTTCTTCGCCCATATTTGATGAAAGATAAGAGGCTGAAATTATATGCAATAATGTTCACAGTATCTTTGTCTTTTTTCCCCAAAGTGTACTTGGATTTCACTCGGTGCTTCATGATATTAGGCGTCGTTGCTTCCATCATTGCTATGCTGTGGTCAGTGGAATGGGACCACATCATTCACTGCAACTTCATCTTTGTCCCAAAAGCTCTGATGACTTCTATCTTCAGTTTTCTTTCAGGTATTACTGTAAACTGTGTAAATGCAGGTGGGCATCTTTTGTGGGCCCATTATTGCTTTTGGGGCAGAGGAGGAAAGAAGTTTGTATCAGAAGTGTCCAATCTACCAGTGTCTCTGGCCTTTTGCTGCTTGAAGCGAAGGACAGGGTGGCCACAGATTCCAGTGATGTTTGGTGATTTCCATGTCAGGGGTGTGGTAAGTCCACTCTGGACTTTAGACTACAGTTTAAAGGTGCTATCCAAGAGGCTGAAATATATTCCCAACATAACCTCAACACCTTGGAAAGGTCTTTTGCAACAGTAGTTCTCAACCAAGACAATTAAAGGTTTGGAAACCAAGCCTTATACTAACAACGTAGGCCCTAAAAGGCCAGCCTGGGGCAGAGTTGGGGTGTAGCATCCACATGAAGCATGCCCTGATTCTGCCCCCAGGGTGGCATGATGCCATGGCCCGCTCCACACAGCATGCGGCATCACGGTGCTCCTCTGGCACTGCATCCACATGACGCAGCGCTGAAGAAGCACTGTAAAGATGCGGTGCCATGGCTATCATGCCCTTCACAGGGCGCAAAAAGCAGTCGCTGACTCTAAAATTCTATGGATCTATGAAACGTTAGTCCTTCATATGTCTTGGACTTCAATTCCCAGAATCTGTGGTCATGCTGGATTGGGTTTCTGGGAACTTAAATCCAAGAAAACCCTGGAGAACCAAGCTTTGAGAACTATTTTAAAATGTGTAGTTTAAAGAGTGGATTCACTGCACCCTTGACATGGAAACCACTTGCCACTATGGCCAATCTCCCATTCTATGTACAGAATGTGACCAGACTGACAGTGAAATCATGCCTTACGTATCGAGTTTAGAAAAAAATATTGTTTTGGACTGCAGCTCCCAGCATGCCATGGCCAGCATAGCCACTACTTGGGTAGCTGTAGTCCAAAACAGTAAACCCGAAAGCCCATGCATTTTCATGCAGTGAAAATATATGCTAATATAGCTGTGATGGATCCCATGTCTGTGGAAATGACTGCAGGACATGCACCATGGCATTCCCATTCACCTAACTTACAAGCACCACATGAAAATGGAGACAGGGGTCATGTGCACGCTTCCCTGCAGAATAATTGGCTGTACTAGACATAGTAACTGCTTGTGCAATAGTGGCTCAGATCCTGAATTGGAAAATTTATTGTAAGATTCTGTTATTATGGATCTATTAAATCCCCCCTACACCTGACCTCCTGCAGGACTTCCTTCCTCCTTCACTTCTAGCCATAATGAAGTTATCTTCCTCTAGGGGTCCATCAGGAGGTCCTAGAAAATGCACTCATTGTGGTGCATCTGGCTATAATCCCATAGCGCACTCTTGACCATCCACTACATGGCCATGGCATGTGGGGTGCAAGAGGAAGGTGAGCTCTATTAGTCAGATCTAGGGACCTGCTGCCTTTTCTAGTCCATAAGAGCTGTCTTATCTGCCACAGAACTGTAAGTCTCCTCATTGTGTCTCCTAGGGAGCTTCGTGCTACTCGCTGTGGTGATATTTGCACTAAAACTTGATCACAAGGATGTGCAACCATCTAAGAAATGGGGTTTTTACTTAAGCCTCCCTGTCGTTGTCCTGTGCATCATGTCAGGTGGGTATATGGAAGAGATTCACCTGGTTCAAAATTATTGTTCTGGAAATCAATTTCCTGGGTTAATCTGTCACTCTAAGAAAGTCTCCTGTCCTCCAATGATTTTGGGTCAGATCACGGGCAAAGACTAGTGTCTGGGTCAGTGAGGTGGAGAATTTGCCCCAGGTTTTAGCCTAAACTTTATAGGAGCTAACCAAGTGGCTGGCCCCTTTTTGGGGACAACTAGCTTTGGATAACTACGTTTCACCACCCCATTGATACAGGGACCACCAGCTGTCACTGAGTGAGATATAAACCATGGGTTATCAATTAGCCACAGCATGCCTAAAGCCATTTTGCAATGGGGCAATCTAAGGATATTACTGGGATGGAGTGTTAAATTGCTCTGGCAAGTTTGACCTTTTCATTAAGCAAACAAACAAACAAACAAACAAACACTTTAATTCCTGATGATATCTTCAGCATAGTTATCTATGGGGAGTGGTAGGTGGCATTTCAATCAGATTTAAGTTGTTGTTAATAATGGGCAAGATCCTGATCAGAACCATAATTTTGTGATAGTGGAACTGAATCGTTGGCATGATATACAACCATGCCAGTGAATTATGATGCACAAACGGGGCACTGTGCAATATGTCAGTGGGGTCTCTTGCTGCATAATAGGACAAAGTTCATAGAGGGATAATGCTTACTGGGGAAAATGAGGAATTGAGGTTCACTTGAAAAAGTTCTGGGATCAACCCAGGTGCTAGAATTGTTTTGAATTCACCAGTGGGATAGAATTATAAAGTCTTCTTGGGGTGTGGGAAGGGATTGAGAACCTCCCCTGTTTAGATCACAGCTCCAAAAATGTCCCAGCTAAACAGGATCACAATAGGATCACTTTCCTAAGCTCTGGATGTGGCTATGTCAAGCTGAGCTCCTGCACCTCACCTGTGACTTTTACACCAGATGGTGGGGAGACTTGGTCTTACATGTGTTCCTTTTAACCTCTTGCAATTGCTTTCTCTTCCAGGGATTTACAATCTAGTGACCTACAAGTTGGCACTCTGGGGGACAGGAACATCAACCACTCGTGTGGGCCCAGAAATCCTCAGCCACGAAGACCTTCCACATATCTTAAAACATTCCCGACCTTCCCTTCTCTGAGCAAAAAGAGCTCCGGTTTGCCAGAATCTGTACTGGTAATGGACTTGGTTACACTGAAGCATCAACCTTGGGGCAAGGCAGTTCACAGGCTGCACCAGCTTCCTTGAGAAACGCTATGCCAAGGACTCATTTAGGAAGGTCCTTCCACTGGAAGGACATTTCAGGTCTCTGCTACAATTTTGGCACAACTAAACAATCCTTCTCCTTCTATTTACTGCTATGCAATACTGGAGAGCACAACTCTTGACATTTTTCAGTGCTCCATGAAATATCTCTCACCTACAAAGACTCTTTCTTCCTTGATTAAATATCTGTGCACTCAATATATTTCTCTAGACAGCATTTAGATGGACAGATACCATTCCTCCCTCAAATATTTTTTTTAAATCCAACATTTGAATAAAAGAGAGAGGGATTAATAGAATAATATTAATATATTTAACAGAGATACAATTAATTAATTAATTAATTGTTCTACTTCATTTTATTTAATATATTTATTTCTATTAAATATTTCTTTACTGACAAAAATGTTTTGGTTCTCTTGTCATTTAGAATCTCCTCCAGTCTCTCTCTCTCTCTCTCTGTTTATTATTCAGATTTTGGTTTGTATTTCTTTTTAGTGCAACTCTCAGTATGTCTAATCCAGCATGTCCATTGATCATGCTTGATGTGGGATTCTGAGAACATTCATTCTTATGTATTAGTATATACAAAAAACTGGAGAGGGAGATGACACAGAAAGAAAGAGAACTAGATAGATCCTTCTAATAGAGACCTGTGGCAAAAAGGATTGGGAAGACTGTATTCCAGACAGGGCTACTGGGGATCAAGAATGAGATATGAGCATTTTCAGGAAGGCTCCAGAAATTCCAAGATATCTCCTCTTCCTCCCAGAAACCTAAGGGCAACTCCTCTAGAGTGATGGCCATTGAGGCAATGCATTTACTCCAGGTTGTACTGCAGGACTGAATGGATCTTTCCAAAGTGTGGACCCTATATCTAAGTAGGGTCATCACCCCAATTGTTCCTTGAGAGGTAACCAAAACCTGGAATAGATTCATCACATCACTCTAATAACATGGTCATCACTAGCTGCCAAACCTCTCCTGCAACCTGAAACAGAACCCAGAAAGGTTTGGTGGTGTATTTTATAATGCCTTGTTTGGAGGGTATGGCAAGTAATTTTTGTTGAGGAGATACAGGGGAAGATTACGAAAATGTTCCACTGTAAGACCGGTTTGCCTACTACTCAAAGCAACTAAACAGAACTGGAAGCAAATAGGCTTTGAAAACAGATACCGCCAAACACCTATTTGTGTATGTTATAATTTAATACTGGGCGGTATCAGTATTTAGGGCCAAGCAAATAAAATGCTCACTCTCCATAGCAGACCTTCACTCTAACAGCTGGGATACAGAGGCTCTGTGCATTTAATCCTCAAGGTAGCATTGCAAATTCTTGGAAGTACATAAATAAATGAATACATAAAATGGGGCCACCTTTAGCACTCTGGGTGTTTTTGGACTCCGGTTCCCATTAGCCCCAACCAGTAGAGCCAATGGTGAATTATTATGTTAGCTGTGATCTGACCACATCAGAAGGGCTACGTGTTCCCATCTCTCTCTTTAAAAAATAAAGAATAAAAAAATGGGATGCCGGTTTCTTCAGAAGCCTTCTATCCAGAATAGACTCAAAACCATCACATTGGTCCTGAGTTCATTTACAACTCCACTGTGGTACTGAAGAAGGAGATCTCTTTATGTTTCACCCCGTCTTATAGAAGTGTTCACACATTGCATTCAGCACAAGTGCACTCTGTGTAGGTATGCACTCAGTTTGTTGTTCTGTGCACTAGTAGAGGCACATCTCAGTTAACAAAGCATCTGACAGAGAAGGTCCTTTTTACAAAGTTGTTTTATCTCCACCCAGCCCCCTGCTTTTCCTTCTTCTCCTTTATCTGGCTATTTTTTGAAGCCTCAGCACTGGGAGGTGAAAGAGGGCTGGAGATATACAGACTTTTGGTGTCAGTTTGCAGCAGCATGTCTGCAATAAACAAGGCAATAAAGATCGAGCTGGGAAAACTGGATCCTGCTCTAGCTTATCCTACTGTAGCTGTGTGTTCCAGCTTACAACAGGCAAGTTAAACAGCAGCTGCCTCCAGAAGTACTTACTGAACAGAAGTGAACAGCAAAACCAAGAGAAAAGGGGAGGATAGATAAGCCTGGCACACCAAGTACCCTTCAGCATGTTAGAAGGGTTTTACTGGGCCTGAACAGACAGGCCAAAATAAAGCTGCTTCGGATCACTTTGGAGGTATGCTGTTTAAATGACATGGGCATCTTAAGAGGCCAGAAGCTGTGGCATGGCTTCTGGCCTCTTAGGACACATGCATCATTTAAACAGCATACCTCCAAAGTGACCCGAAGCAGCTTTATTTTGGCCTGTTTGTTTGGGCCCTTAGTGCCAAAATGTGGGAGCAGCCACAGAGAAGGCTCTGTCCCACTTGGCCATCACATGTCTCCATGAAAGGTGGTGGGATCGAGAAAAATGCCTGCCCTGAGGATCTTAAAGCTCAGGCAGGGGTCTTGTAGAAAGATGCAACTCTTCAAATAGCCTGGACCTGAGCCGTATGGAGCTTGATATAACTGCTGAGCAGCTAAGTACATTCCCATCCCTCCTTTTAAAAATATGCTTCTATGGCCTGGCATCTTTATCCAGCCCTGGATGCCTGTTCCATGTGGGTTCCAGAAGCCGAACAGAAGTTCCATGACAGTTGGAGTCCCAGGCTCCAGTGTATGAAGGCTCATGAAACTGCCAGACTTCAACTAGGATATACTTCATGCTCCAAAAGCCCCTCTGCTCCAAATCTTCCCTGCTGTTCCTCTCCACCTTCTTAGGCCACCATTAAGGCTCCTGAGAAGATGCTCACGTGATTGTCTACATTCACAGGATTGGCTTCAAAGGGAACACAAGAGAAGAAGCCCATCTCCTAATTTGGCTCAATGGTTCCATATAGGATCTTAAGTATCGTCCTTGCATTCATTAATTTTGTATTGGTTTTTATTGCTCTTCTGTCTCCCAGCTGGACTGCCTTTTATTCTAATTTTGATTTCCTTCTGATCGGCCCTTGGACCACCTGTTCCAATAAATTTGGATGCTACATTCTGGCAACCTTCGATGGTATGTTTAAGGAGATAGAACGAAAGCTAGTGTTGTGGTTTCACTATCAAATGATAGTACACTTTGAAATTAATATGACTGCATGTTTAGAAGTAGTATATTTTAAAAAAGAAAAAGAGGGAGGGAGGAAAGAAGGGAAGAAGGAGAAAATGAAATTTAATTTGTTGCAGAACAGGTAAAGATGTATGGAGATAGGTTCCTATGTGTTGCTGTCCCAGTGAGTGGCAGCACATGATCAAATCAGGTGTCTTCCCAATGTTCTTTAAAATATTACAGGGGTTTACTATGGACTGCAGGATCAATGCAGTTTGACACCACTTTTTGGGGTATGTAGTTTTGTTAGATATTTAGCCTTCTCTGTCAGAGAGCTCTGGTGCCACAACAACCTACAAGTCCCACGATTCCATAAGATGGAACCATGACACTTAAAGCATTGTCGCAGCACTGCATTAATTCTGCAGTACAGATTAGACCAGAGAATGGATTTCACTGCATAGCACTGATGCTTCTGCAAACAAACAACTGAGTAAAGGAATCACTAAGAGATTATTCCTACTTTACTTCTAAAATCTGGACCCAGACAATTGACCATTTAAATAATAGAGTACACAGGTGACAGTATTGTTTGTAAATAGGATATTTGCATTTAAATGGATGGATTTAAAATATGAGGATTGGGAAATAAAGCAGGGAGTCTGTTCATAGCTACCAATTCTGTGCTAAATATTGGGAAAGCTGGGGAGAATCCTGAGGCCCAGTTCTCCTTACCTGGGAGTTCACCACTGATTCCAGAATTCCCATTATGGTTTAGATAAACCTGAGCCATTCATAACAAATGCTGCTGCATTTCCAGTTTGCCATCCAAGTTTGCAGTTTGCAGTCTAGTCCTAAATTCAGAATTACTTACCCCACTGCTATTCATTATCTTAATTTTGGTTTGCCGTTGCCTTGAGGTTTGCCATTGCCTTCCCCTGAGGCTGAGAGAGTGTGACTTGCTCAAGGTCACCTAATGGGTTTCATGGATGAGCTGGAAATCGAATCCTGGTCTCCAGAGCCATAGTCCAACATCCAGACCACTACACCACACTGAGACCTCACATACCTTTACCTGTAACTATACCTATACATGACAGTGGGTGTGATGTAGGTGTTTTGGGTGTTGGTGTAAGGTTTTGGAGAACCAGGGCTCAAACCCTCACTCAGGCAGAAGAACTTGCCAGGTAACCTGGGCAAGTCACACTCCTGTTGGGAAAGGCAATGGGAAAATCTCTCTGAATAGATCTTGCCAGGAAAAATACTAGGATAGGGCTATCATCAATCAAGTCAACTTGAAGGCACATAATAAGAATGAGCCAGTGTGGTGTAAGGTTTGGGTGTCAGACTATGACTCTGGAGACCAGGGTTAAAAACCCCTCTCAGCCATGGAAATCTACTGCATGACCCAGGTCAAGTCACATTCTCTCAGCCTCAGAGGATGGCAATAGCAAACTCCCTCTGAAGAAACTTGCCAAGAAAACCCTGTAATAAGTTAGTCTCTGTATCGCCATAAGTCAGAAATGATTTGAAAGCAAACAACAACAACACTTGGGATAAAATTCTATTGCTAGTCCTAACTAATGTAGGGTCATTGAATCAATTGGATTTATCTATGGGTTGACACACCATTCAGCGATTGATCCAATGGATCTAATTTGATTGAGACTAGGTATGATGACTTCCTAGATATGTCAACACCAGACACATCCTCCAGAGCTAAAAAGGTCCTCCAGTCTTGCAATACATGGAACAGCAATATAATAAACGCATTGTTCATTGCCATTGTTTTTCTTGTCATCCCCTCCACAAGCAAGCCCAAACACTTTTCATTTCCTTCTGCAGTTCCTCTCAAAAGGCCAATGGAAAGTGATGGTGTGTAGATTCCCGTCACCAGATTAAAATTTTAAAACATAAAATAATAATGCTGGCAAGAAGTGAATGAAATAAAATGGTGTCATGCTCCTCTACTTCCTGATTCCATTTTGAGATGGACTGCAAATGGAAGTATGGGTGAGTAGGACAGCCTTCTTTGGTACTTGTGAGTTCGAGAGTTTTGCTGTGTGTTTTCACATATTTGCATGTGCATAAAAAATGACCAAAAATACTACTACTGTTTTTTTTAAAAGAGGTGGGTGTGAGTGTGCTGATAGATATATAGTACATGTGATAATGTACGATAGTCAGGGGTGGCCAGAGGTTTCCATGTCAACAGTATAGTGAATCCATTCTGTTTTTTATCCAAACTGGAAAGGAGATATCTAAGAGCCCATACACAGGCCAAAATAAAGCTGCTTCAGGTCACTTTGGACATATGCTATTTAAATGACACATGCATCTTAAGAGGCCAGAAGCTGCGCTCCAGTCCTTAGGGCCTCAGGGTGCATGCCTCATTTAAACAGCATTACCTCCAAGTGACCCGAAGCAGCTTTATTTTGGCCTCCCTGTATAGACCCCATGGTATTGAAGGTCCCAAGGGAGATAGGTTTTCAGCATCCTGGATAACTCTTTTAAAGTCTAGAATAAAACCCAGAGTGGATTGGCTATATTAATGCAAAAGCCACTGGCAAATGTACATATTATTGTTGTGTGTCTTCACGTCATTTCCGACTTGTAGCAATGAATCTATCGTGGAGTTTTCTTAGCAAGATTTGTTCATAGATTTGCCATTGCCTTCCTCTGAGGCTGGGAGAGTGTGACCTACCCAAGATCACCCAGTGGGTTTCATGGTTGAGCTGGGAATTGAATTGGTCTCTATAAAGTTGTAGTCCAACATTCAAACCACTATGCCACACTGGCTCTTCATATACCTATACCTATTCATGAGAGCTGGTGTAGTGGTTTCGGTGTTGGTGTAAAAAAAAGAGGGTACATTGGGAGGCTTTGGGGGGAGACAGATTGTCACAAAAGTATGGTTCAAAGGCTGTGGGAGACCTTTGGACCATCTTGGACCACCTCTGTTTTAACTGAGGGATTTAGAGTTTTTATGTAATAGCTTAGCACTTAATAAACGGAGAGGTCTTGTAGCACCTTTGACACTAACCAAAATAAAGAAGTAGATTCATAGATTTCAGTCTGCTTCCTCAGATGCATAACTCATTAAAGGCAGCTAAATAGTTTCATGAATACAGAAATATCAGTTATTTCCATGAGAAGATAAACTTGCTAATCTGAGTTTTTAATAGTGGGAGTTAATCTTGGTAATTCTGATCATTGCTTTCCTTTCCTTTTCCTTTTCCTTTTAGTGTCCCTGAGTTTAGCCCGAAGCTTCATGGTATTGGCTTTCCTGCTATCCACCATAGCTCTGGCAACAACAGTGCCATGGGACATGATTGTCACCACCTTCAACCTTTCCTTTCTTCTAAATGCATTAGTGACTGCCATCCTCAGCATCATTGCAGGTATCGCCCAAAAAACTCTACACAAATCTGCACAAATCTTTTTATCTGTTACATTCATGGTACAGTGGACACAGGTTAGGATTCATTCACATAGTCATAACTCGGCCTTTTCCTCAAAACCAGAACTCAAGGCAGATTAAGCCCAATGCACTATGGTTGAAACATCCAGGCAGACACTCAACTCTTTCCATTGTATCTTGTAGGAATTTGTGCACTATTTTCTCTCGTGATCTTTGAAATCTACATTCATGAAAGGAAAGCGTCTGCAGACAAGTACACCAGGAGATGGGCCGCTTACCTCACTTATGCGACTTGTGTCATGCTTTTTGTGGCAGGTGCGTATGAATGGATGGACTCAGTTAAGAAAGGATGACCATTATATTTGTGAAATCTCTCTTATCTGTTGGTCACAGAGGCAGCTGCTATCATTTGGCATATTGGGGGTCTATTGAAAGGGAAGCAAAGAGTAAGTGCACCTTCCGATGACCAAAAAAAAGGAGTTTTTGTTCTTGTACAAACCAATTTTATTTCGGAGATCCATGTGACATTTTCTTCCTCCTGAGGATCTTCCAGAATTAGCAAGTAGTTCTTATTCCCACTCCCCAGGTTGATTTAAAATAACCCAGTTCATTCCAAAATGAAACGTATCTGTACTTACCTGTGTGTTTGCACTCTCTCAGGAGCCAGTCAAGATGACCGCCACCAAGGCTGCATCTGCACTGCAGAAATGATCCGGTTTGACACTGCTTTGGTGCTACAACAAACTACAAATCTCATGGAGTCTTTAAAGCATATCAAACCATATTATTTCTGCAGTGTGGATGCAGCCCTGTTTTTTTCCTGGATACAGAGTCAACAGTGTTCACTTGAGGGAAAGAGGATTGTTTAGCACCAAAACGAAATGATCATAAGGCTTAACTTGTAAGTTATTGCTACACCATTTTAGCACTTTAACTGTAACTCCTGAATTTCTTTTTTTAAAAAGGTTCAATAGAAATGGGTGAAAATCAATTTTTGAAAAGGTGCATGAGACTGGATGTGACACATGATCAGTGGGAAGAGAAGGGGATGAAGATAGAGAGGGCAATAGGAGAGAGGGAAAAGGAAGGCATGTTACAACAATGTCAACTATGAATATTTTGGGAACTAGGGCTTGGGGACTGTCATGATGAACTTGCCTATTAGTCCTTGTATACAAGGTTTCAGAGGCCATTTATGCACAGGCCAGGATACTCAGAGGTCAGCCTGGAGTATCCTGGACCCATAGATGTCCCGATCGTCTGATGTTACTTGGGCATTCATAATGAGGTACCCAGCAATAATCACAAGGCTTGGTCCTTGACAACCCTTGACAGTGGCAGTCATGCAACTCAGCAGAACACCCATTTTGACAGCCATCAAAGCACAGGAATGAAGGGCTCTAGATCTTCCCTGAAGATCTGGAGCAAGAAGTATATTCCCAGAAGATCTGGGGCAAGAAGTCCATTGTATGGCTATCCCTGGCCCTGATACATAATGTTTCAGATGTCATCCATACCGCTCACACCAGAACCGAAGATTGAGACATTTGTCATCCAAATAGGACAATGCCAGAATGTGTGTGTGTGTTGTGTGTAAATGGGTCTTTTGGCCCATGCAGACAAGGCCAGAGTGTACTGCATCTAACCTCTTTTTGTCCATTTTTCATCCAGGTGGTTACAATTGTCTTGTCTACAAGTCTTCTCTCTGGGGTTGCAGCAAAAGCTCAGGTCCTATTGCTGATCAAGCAAAAAGTGCTCATGAGGTGGAAGTAGCAGAATAAGCAGCAGTGGGCTTACAAGAGAGCCAAAAGAAATCTATGTGCTTGGCTCTATTTTGCCCACAACCATGGCAAGCTGCAAAGTCAACTCCAAAGTCTGCACCAACGTCCTTGAGCAATTCTCCGTCAAGAGACTCATGGTGGAATTTGGGGACTCTGAAAGAACACTTCAACTTAGTCATTGTCTCTTTAATGCAGAGATGGCCATAGCGACTTCTCCCAGATGTTGTTGGACTGTAGTACCCAGCCAATGAGTATGCTAGCTGAAGCTGCTAGGATCTGTAGTCCAGCAACATCTGGAGAGCCACAATATGGCAAGGATAATGGTGCATACCCAACTCATTCTGCTTAAACAATTTTATTACACAGACATTTGATTATTATATATGTAGTTTATAATACAATATGTGTGTCTCTCTCTGTGTGTTATTTCAATATATATTGTTTGTATCCAGTTTATACGTGTGGCTGTAATTTCATTGCATAAGGTTTTATTATTTTGAAATTAAGAATAAACACGCACACCAGACTGTTACAGCACATTGCAAAGCACCAACCATTTCATTTAAGATAGGTATACTTCAGTTAACAAAATAGATATGTTCATAGGCATTACTTCTTTAACGGAAAATTGGTACCAGAGGCAGAAATAACATGGAAAGAATAAGGGTACTTTCCCAAACCAAAAGAAAGAAAGAGCCCGTACAGACAGGCCAAAATAAAGCTGCTTCGGGTCACTTTGGAGGTATGCTGTTTAAATGACACACACATCTTAGGAGGCCAGAAGCTGTGCCAAGGATATGCTCCAGTCCTTAGGTAAAGGACAAAAGGGGGATGATAGCATTAAAGGACTTTGTAGAAAGAAGCTTCACTATCAGAGGCTTTGTTAACTGAGGTATGACTAATATTCATAACAGTAAAGATTATGGTAATAATAATAATAATAATAATAATAATAATAATAATATGATTTATTGATATCCCGCCCAATCACTGGGAATCTGGGCGGCTTCTCCCAAGGCTCCCTCAAGGAAGGAGGCTGGTGGGGACATTGCTCTGGTGCCTTCTTCACGGCAACAAGATACAAAAAGGCTGGGAAGGAAAAACCTGTCCCTACCAATAGCAGCACATCTGATAGGAAGAATTAGGCATAAGTTATTTACTAACAATGTGAAAATCTTTGTTCCCATTTTGTTGAGATCTCCCAGTTGCGAGATGATGTTTTGTTACTTCACTGCGCCATTTTAAAAAACTCATTTTACAAAATTGTAGATTTATTTGCACAAGATGCCAGATTTCAAAAAGATCCTCCATAGGCTCAGCTGGGTTTCTGGACGTTGTTTACAACTGCATGCATTTTAGCTACTTGCATTTTAAAATATATCCATTGTTTTGTGCACACAACATTTATCAAAATTCCCTATAAGTTTTGCTGCCCTACAAATGCCCAAGGCAAACTGCATTTTCGCACAGGCAGTCCTTAGAGGTACACAAATGCCGCTTCATTTATATCAATTGTCTTCTCAGATTGATGCAGCAGCCAGGAGTGCCTGTTATCAGCTTCGGCTGATACGCCAGTTGCACCCATTCCTGGAGCAGCGGGACCTAGAAACGGTCGTACATGCTCTAGTAACCTCTCGCCTTGATTTCTGCAATGCGCTCTACAAGGGGCAACCTTTGTGCCACGTCCAGAAGCTCCAATTGATTCAAAACATGGCAGCCAGACTGGTCGCTGGAAAATCCAAGTTCGACCATATTACATCTATTTTAAAATCCCTACATTGGCTGCCTATTAGCTTCCAGGCACAGTACAAGGTGTTGGTTATCACTTATAAAGACCTACATGGCCTGGGTCCAGTCTACTTGAAGGAACGCCTCCTCCCATACAATCCTTCCCGCACACTCCGATCCTCTGGGAAAATCTAGAAAGAGCAGACTGGTGGTGAAATTCCCGGAGGTCCTTCTCTGTCATCACTCCAAAAACCTGGAATGACGTGCCGGAAGAGATTTGCCAGTTATCCTCACTCGAGGCGACAAAAACCTTTCTCTTCCGGCAGGCCTTCCCCGATTGATAATGTCCAGAACCAATTGAAGCCTCCTCCTTTTATTATTTTTCTTATTTGTGATTTGTTTTTAACTTTGATGTATTGTTATGTACTTTTAAAACTTGTTTTTACTGTTTAATTTTATAGTTGGGAGGAAGGGTTGGGGTTTTGTGGGGTTTGTTGTTTTTATTGTTGTATATTGTAATTTCTTTGTTGTTACCCGCCTCGATCCTCAATCGGAAGAGGCAGGATATAAATAATAATAATAATAATAATAATAATTATTATTATTATTATTATTATTATCATCATCATCATCATCATCATTGGGGGCTATATTGCCAGGCCATATGCCACTCAGTACCATCTACAGGGATGGGAGGCGGACATCAGTAGAATGTTATTGCCTTCAAACTTTGCCTGTCAGTTTCTACAGTCCGATCCTATTGATAGATCAATAGGATCTGTCTTCAAGTAATCAGTTTTGGGTCTTATTCTCTTACAGCAAGGGTCATGGACCACATGTGGCCCACAGTCTCCACTTTATAGGTCTTAAGCCAAAGTTCTTCAGCCTCACCCCCAGGAAAAATACAACAGATCACTCCCTGTCAGGCCAGAGGATGACAGTTAAGACAATGTTTATTTATCTAATTTGGTTTGCATCCCGTTTTTCTCCCAGTATGGGGGTGATAAGTGCCCTTTTGCACAAGACTTCATCAAACCTGGCACCATCCCTGGGCAGAGTCCCTAAATATTTAGGAACTCAGAGACTACCTTTTCTGACTAATAAAAGGAGGTGGTTGGATAAATCCTTTGCTATTTTGTAAGAATCTCTCTGTGGAAATGAAGCCACACTGTTTTCTGGAAGGGGAATATAGCTACATATCACAGAAAGAAAAGGTAGGTGGTGGTCCACACCTTGGAAACCTTCCTGCCCCAATACTTAACTTGCCCACATCAGCTAAACACCAACAACTGCTCCTTTCGTAGTTTATTTTCCTAGTCTAGTTTATTTTCCTACAATTACCATGGGCAAAACAGAGAAATAAAACTGGGGTTCTTGAAATAGTTGTGGGATGAAAACCTATCTGCTACCCTTCTTCCTTCATGTTCTTTTCCATAGACAGAAGGTTCTATGGCAGTTGGAACCCAAGAGTGGAAGAGCTCAGTAAAAGTAACTGAGGAAGAGCTCATCCATCTGCAGCTGGATCTAAATAATTTCCCAAGAACCCCCTATTCCTTCCCTGCGAGGCCCTTTTGCCTTGTTTGGCTGGAGCCAGTGCAAACAAAAGGGACAAAGGATATACCTCATGTTTACCTACAGGCTAGTAAGCTGCATCTTTTCCTGCATCACGTTTGTGCTTCTCCAGGTTGTCGAATTCTTTCCTGGATGGAAGATGTATCAAGAAAATCCAACACTACCTTTATTTACTAGTTTGTGGACTGTTTGCACCAACAGAATCTGCAATAACGACATCGTCAGAGAAAGTAAATCACGACTGTATTGAGATGCGATCGGTTGGGTTGGGATGGGTTGAGCTGGGCTGGATTCAAATGAAATTCACTGCTGTTGCTTTTCTCAAATAGAAGTCAATATTAACTTCTCTTCCCCTTCAAATATAATTCAGTACAAAAGGGAAAAGTAATCCTGGTCAAAAGGGAAGCACCTTCCCTGGACTGGAAAATAGGACATTCATGATATGCCGAGGACCTTCTCTTCCAATGCTAGGAAACCACATATAGGGCCCAGACAGACAGGCCAAAATAAAGCTGCTTCGGATCACTTTGGAGGTATACTGTTTAAATGATGCACACATCCTAAGAGACTGGAAGCCATGCCAAAGCCATACTCCAGTCCTAAGGACTGGAGTGCAGCTTTGGCACAACTTCTGGTCTCTTAGGACGCATGTATCATTTAAACAGCATACCTCCAAAGTGATCCGAAGCAGCTTTATTTTGGCCTGTCTGTACGGGCCCATATGCTTCTTCATTTATTGGATATGATGGTCCATTCAAAGTTCTCTCCCCATAAGCCTTTCTTAGTAAAATCCTATTCTGAATACGTTTACTACTGAATCATAAACAGCTTTCTCTAGGTTTATTGCTTAACAAATGATTCATTGGCATATAACAGGTGTCTGTTTGAAAATGTTCCCAGAGAGATGTGCTGAGCACTATCCCATAGAAACCAAGGGAATTTTACAATGCTAAACTTTCTCTGCCCACATTTACTCTTATTGTTTGCTAAAGGTAGCTATTATTTTATATTCTTTATGATATTCGTGGCAAAAAAGGACAAGCACTTATCTTTAGGACTCATTCAGGCAACATGGTATCAGTTTGCTATTCATTTTTCTTTGCCACCACAAGAGAGAGGAGCACAATTTCAGTTCAGCTTTTACTTTGAATTTCTATCCGGTGCAATGCCTACTTCAGAGGTCAAGGCTGCAATGCTGCCTGATACAGACAGGCCAAAATAAAGCTGCTTCAGGTCACTTTGGAGGTATGCTGTTTAAATGATGCATGGGTCCTAAGAGTCCAGAAGCCACACCAAAGCCATGCTCCAGTCCTAAGTACTGGAGTGCAGCTTTTGGCGCAGCTTCCAGACTCTTAGGACACATGCATCATTGAAACAGCATACCTCCAAAGAGACCCGAAGGAGCTTTATTTTGGCAGTCTGTAACAGGCCAGCTGTGCACTTATCAGGGCATTCAATTGTTTAAAAATACATATTGAAGAAAATGTGAAATACCATATAATATCAAATTATGTCACTTTAAAGCAGACATGGACAACTTTCAGAGACTAGAAGGCTGCACTGATACCTCTATGAACACTTAGAGAGCCATATATCCCCTGCTGGATCCCCCCATAAATATCAAAATATTGCCCCCCAAAGGTCCCCCCAATGTCATCTATGAGTAATGTGGGCATGTTCACCATGTTTTTGCCCTCCTCTGAGAACACATTAAAACAGTTCTCAGAAATGGTGTCCCCTGGAAACGCAACGGGAACGCGATTGGAATGCCCGGCGGCAAAGGCGGTGTTCCAGTGTACAGTAAAATGGGATTCTTGGCCGCATCACATTCCGTGCGCGCCCGCGCATGGGCACATTAGAACGCACTGGGGAACTTTTTAACCCCAGTGCAATAAACTTCAATCTGTTGTGTGTTTGGCTACTCACCTGCTTCTAGTCCCATTTTGCATTACTCAGGACTGTCCTTGGCAAACTGGGAAAGCTGGAGGGTATGCCACAGAGCAGCATGGATATAATGTAAATTTTAAATGCAGTTGTTCCCTCTCTCTGTTTGTACGGCACTTGTTTCAGGAAAACAGTTTTCTGCAACGCAAAGTACTGACATCAATGGAAGGGAAAATCTTGATTTAGGCCAAGGGCAGAGGGCAAAATTGTGAAGTCTTCCTATCTAACACACTAAAGTCATGAACTGGATTAGAGCCCTCATTCCTGTCTTCTCATCTGTGGCATACTGGTTGTGGAATGCCCTCCTACTGGAATGACCATTTGGCATCCACACAGGCTTCGTTCCAGTTCTACAATGAAATACGAGATTTCACTAAAGCTTTGGGGAGCTAATTGATCTATAACAAAATGCTTGTCTACATGATTTTAAATTGGTTTAATCTTTGTTAATGTTTTCATCCTGTTAAATTGTTTCATAGGCTTGGTTTCAATTATTTTGCACTGTGTTAGGTTTCAAGTGGTTTTACTGCCTGCTGCTCTGTAATGTAGGGTAAGATAGAAATATTTTAATAAATACAAAATCAGTTGTGAAAATAAAAGAATAATCCTTATCCTATATTTCACAGCAGAGCTGTAAGACTAAGGAATGTATAGTTTTCCTTATTTCTCAATGCAGATTTGAGTTTACTATCAAAACCCAGTACACTCTTTTTGCAAGAGTTCTGTTCAGTTGCATTGCTTAAGTGGAGGAAGCTTGGGAGAGTTATGTTCATCGTCTCTTCTGTTCCTTTCAGTGAACTTGGATGTTGTCCGGAGCTTCTTATTACTTGCTTCTTTTTTTTCTTTGCTGGCGATACTATGCTCAATAGAATGGGACTTTTGGGTTCAGTGGTCTGAGGACTTTTTTATAGAAGGCCCCAGTGCTACGATATTCAGCTTCATCTCAGGTAAGGCTATCAGCGACTGCCAGTCATGACAGCTATAAATCAGTTGACAACTGTGCCAGGTCCTGGGCCAAAATCTCTGTTCTGGAACCATGGGGGGAGGACATGAGCTGCAAATACAGTAATGCCAAACTCAGAAGTGGCTATGCTTTGGCACTTTCACACTAATTCAGCATACCTCCCAACAGTTCACAAAATTAATACTGGAAAACCTTGCTAGATATGTCTGATGGACATTATATAGTGCGCCAGGCATCTGTTCCGGACACACATACCCCGGCATAAGGGAAAATCCACATATGCTCATGCCCCATAGGAGACAATGGGGTGCATGCACACGGTGGCGGTGCAGCGTGCGTGTGGGCATGCACACCATTGTTTATATTGTTGTGCAGCTTCCGCATAAGCAGGAAGCCATGTATAGTGCGCCTGTGTGTGACGCAGACGCACTGTACATATCATTCATTAAGGGGAGACAGAGGAGTGGATTACTTCCTGGTCTCCCTTAGTTTGCTATCGGTTGTAGAAACCTTCTCAGTAGAAAAATGATCATCATCCTACTAATCAAATACTGGGCCACACATGGCCAAGAAACGTCAATATGGCCAAGATGGTAAAAGTTATTACTGAAGAACAAGACACCAACTAGGAGAGGTTGCAGCAATTTGCTTTGGTCTAGGTTTACAGGGAGGAGGCAAGATTCTGCCCTCTCTTCTTGCTCTGGCTTGTTAGTTGAGTGTAAACTAGTTTTGCACTTTGAACTCAGTTTGCATCAATTGAAGTCATTCAGCAACAAGAGAGGGTGAAGTGGGAGGAGGAAAAAAGAACCAGAGCATTTTAAAAACAACTGAAAAGGGCGGATGATACAGGTTCAATCAATTCAAGACTGTCCTTGCCAAGGCAGGAGAACTGGAGAGTGTGGACCAGAGGCTTCCGCACCATCCTCCTTCATGTGTTTTGGACTTCAGTTCCAGAATCCCTGAACATCAGCCAAACAGGCTGAAGCTTCTAGGAGCTGATGTCCAAAACACCTTGAGGAGGAAAGTTTTAGATCCATTGCACTAGATGTTTGCAGTACTTATTCAGCTTTAACTGCCATGACTGTATTCTATGGCATTTGGGGGTTTATAATTTGGTAAGGCACTGGCAGTCTCACTGATAATTCTAAACATTTCCCCCTAAACTGCAAATCCCAGGAGTCCAAAAGATGTTGCCATTACATTTAAAGTGGAATCATAGCACTTCAATTTTGTAGTGTGAAAGGGTCCCTTGTCTGGGAAAAAATGTCCTTTTTTAATGTTAAATAGTTCTTGGAATCTGTTTAAAAGGTTACTTGCCACTCTTGGATGTTTCCTTCCAAACAACAAAACAATACAAGAAAAAAGGCTGTTCATATATACAGCTTGGTATATTTATACACACACGTGCCCCAAACATTTTGAACAGCGCATTGAAAATATCATGAGTGGAAATTGTGCACCCCAAGGTATGGGGGGGACACCATGAGTTACCACACTGGGAGATGCCACTGAAAATAAGGAGTGGATTTCAGGCCCAAAGGCTGCACAGTGCCCACTCCTGCAATAAACAGTGTGTTTCTGGTGTATTACCATTATTCACAGCCCAAATGACCACCACCACCCCGAGAATTATTTCAGGACATAAACAATGGTAACATGTGGCCAGATACTCAACATTCTGCTTGGTGTTTTATAGGTCTCTGTGTGCTGATCTCTTTGGTAGTTTTTGATACCTCAGTTAATGATACACTGGATCCTGAAGAGGAGCACATTCCCGATCAATGGGCTTTTTATCTAAGCTGGTTTATTTGTAGTCTCTGCTTTATGACAGGTAAATATCACTGAGGAGTTGAGTCCCTGTCCTCCAAGTCATCTATTTCCAGTGTTAGCAGTGAGAGCCAATACTTTAAACAGCTAAAGGAGTACCACCCTTGCTGCCAGTGGAGACATAGAGATGTCAAAATCCTCCAGTCTTAGCTTTGTGGTGTTTCACAGCAAACCTCTATCCACAATCTCATCCAATTCTTTCTTTATATTAGGTTGGGTGGCTTTGATTTTTCTTAGGGTTGTTATTGATAAGTGTCCTGCTTACTTCTGCTGAGGGCAGCACAACAGGGGAGTGTACAAAGGAATAGCCCAAAGGTCACACAATACCAGTCAGTCAGAACTTTGCCGCACGGGCCCAGGAACGGGCCCGTTGCGTTCCAAAAAGGGTGTGTTCTGGGAACGTAATGGTCCCCAGAACGCAGTTTACCGCATGCAGGAATGCCGCAGCTGCCACCAGGCGTTCCAATCGCGTTCCCGATCCATTCCAGGGGGTGCGATTTCCGAGAACTGTTCAAAAGCGTTCGCAAAAATTGCGCCCCCTGGAACGGATCGAGGACGCGATTGGAACGCCCAGCTGCAGCTGCAGCATTTCTGCGTGCGGTAAACTGCATTTTGGGGTATGGTAAAGTTTTCAGTCACAGCTAAGGGCAAAGGCAAGAGCGTAGTCACAAGGCAAGTCCAGGGGTCAGATAACCAGAGTCATGGATCCAAGAGCAAGGAACACAGGAACAACAAGGTTACAAGACGGGTTGCTGACTGCAAAGAACCTCAGCAGCTGGAGGTCTTTTTAAAAGGCCTATGCGTCTCTCAGCAGAAACCTATTAGTTCTCTTCTGGGCGTCTAGCCTGTTAGAATGCCTCAAAGACTCCTTGACCTGCCTTCACTCTACAGGTCCTAGGATCTGCAGCCTGGAGTCCATAGAGTCTGTTTCTGCAGCTTCCTGAGCCTCCTCTGGGACTGTGGATTCATGCAGCCCCAGACTTGCCCCTGTCTCAGCCTCCTCCCTGTCTTCAGAGTCTGAGTCCTCTGACTGTGCCTCTAAGTCAGGCCCAGAGTGGTCCATCACAATAAGTGCCTTCAAAGCACTTCTGACTTATGATGACCCCGAAGGTGAACCTATCATGGGTCTTTCTTGGCACGACTTTTACATCCCTTGCCCCCTTGTCACTGATCTGAGTTTACTAAAGACAAGAGCTGTACATATAATTTTCAAACCCCATTTCTCATCCATCCCTCCACAAACTCTACTTAGGGACTGAACAGACAGGCCAAAATAAAGCTGTTTTGGGTCACTTTGGAGGTATGCTGTTTAAATGATGCATGCATCCTAAGAGGCTGGAAGCCACGCCAAAGCCAGGCTCCAACCCTAAAGACTAGAACACAGCTTTGGTGCAGTTTCTGGTCTCTTAAGATGCATGTGGCATTTAAACATCATACCTCCAAAGTGACCCAAAGCAGCTTTATTTTGGCCTGTCTGTTCAGACCTTTTGTTTCCATTTCTCTCTTCCATATAATCTTCTCCTCTTACCCATCTTCTTACTTTAGCTGAGTGACTTGCGCATGCATGCCAGCCACAGTTCCAGGCTAAAGAACTCTTTACCATTGTCTCTCATTTAATTAATTAATAACTTAAGAAATTAATTTGAAAAATGATTTTTTCAGTATCAACAGGACTTTTATAATATTCTGGATTTTACTTCTTGTTCTTGTAATCTGCTTTAACTGGTTTCAAATTTTATGACGATTTAATTGCAAATCTATTTTTTTTTTTAAACTATGTTCATTTGAACTGTTGTAATGCATCCTGAGCCCCAAATTGGGAGAAATCCAGGATATAAACAAACAAACAAGAAGAAGAAAATTCTGGGACTATGTTAAGGTTGAAATTCCAACTCAACTTAGGCATTTTACATAATAAGTAGATATAATTCAGTTGATCCCTTCAATAGTAACCCCCCCCCCCATGATAACTTTATTGGTTTTAAATTACTTACATCTTTTCACTACAGTATTCTGTTTTTTAGGTATATACAGCTTAGTGCTTTACAAGCTCTCACTCTGGAGAACAGCGACTTCCCCGTCTCAGGTTGTTCCAGCGCAGTCCAACAAAGGCAGAGTTTTGTAGCATTGATGACATTTCGCATCGTGTGGTCATTTTCTTTGAAGTGACCACCAAATCCATGGAATTTGTTTGAACCACATTTCCCCCCCAAATGGTTAAATTTTAGAACTTGATTTCCTTCAGATTGTAAAACCACCAAGAACCATGCATTCTCAATAACTTGCACACTAGTTTACGTGTTCAGAGTCATTTTTGCCTAATACTCTAGCCTAAAAACCTAGTGCCTAATACTGAAGAGAGAGCAAATATGTAATCTGGGAGGTGAAGGAGAGGTTTGGTTATGCAGTAAAACACATCTCCCTTTATTTCCCTTTTGGAACGCACTGTTCCCAGCTTTGAAAAGTTCCATTCAATCAATATTTCTCAGAACAGTGTTCAGACAATTGCATAGCATTATTCCCTCCCTCCCTCTGAACTTAAGATCTGGTATTAAAATTTTCTATTTTGTCTGAAAGAAGCACACTGACACCCTCCTCTTTGTGAAATGGTTGCAAAGACAGTGGCCCATATTCTACATCACCCACTAAGTTACTCATGTGCTACTAACGTAAGGTTTCCTGGCCCAACCCTTCCAAAACTGTTTTCCCAAGTAGCAGCTGCACTGAGAGATGGAGGTCTGTTCAGCTGGCATTTGGGGCCCAGGAAGATTACATTTTGTTGTGCAAGGCTACTGCTGATTTTTTCATAGGAAATAATAACCTTTCACAAATATATATATATATATATATATATATATATATATATATATATATACTTGGCTGTCTGGAAACAGTGTCCAAGAGGCATGAGGAGACTTAGGCTCCATATAGACTGGCCAAAATAAAGCTGCTTCAGGTCACTTTGGAGGTATGCCGTTTCAACGATGCATGCATACCAAGAGTCCAGAAGCTGCGCCAAAGCTGTGCTCTAGTCCTTAGGAATGGATTGTGGCTTTGGCACGGCTTCTGGACTCTTAGTACGCATGCATCATTGAAACAGCATGCCTCCAAAGTGACCTGAAGCAGCTTTATTTTGGCCTGTCTGTATGGGGCCTTAGCTGTGATGGTGGAGTTACATCTCCTGGTGCAACTCCCCAAACCTACCATAGATGCCAGTCCCACCAAAGAAGAAGGGCGTTCCATGCCCCTAAAGAACTATTTTTCAGCCATTGTTCCTGCAGATGGTTGGTACAACAACTCCCAGAAGCCCCAGGCAGCATAGCCAATGGTGAGGGATACTGGAAGTTGAAGTCCAAACCATTTGGAGAGCCAAACCTTAAGGGCCACTATACTAGAGCCACATATAGACCTTAGTCTAATTTTAGGAGCCCTTCATAAATATGAACTTTATAAAGTTCAGACCAGATGCTCACAAGTCACAAAGAAGGAAAGAGGCTGAAGCAATGAATCAGATTCATGGGATAGATACAAACTCATCTGAATGAGACTAGGAGTAAAAGAAAAACCAAAGACAATGATGTATTTCTGGTAAAGTTCATTAACTCCAAAGCAAAAGACAGTATGAGAAATGTAACAATTTGGTGATCATTCGTAATATCACAATTGGCCAAGAAATATCCAACTGACACTTGCGTATTTTTTTTTACATCAGCAATGTGCAGAAATAAGAGGGGAGTGATCATTGTCTAATAGGCAATGAAGATGGATATTCCATTTGGGGACAAATATATTGCTGGAAAGGAAGGATTTTGGGAATGGTTGAGATAATTCAACAGTTCCAACAAGGCATTTCAGCCAGATGAGCTTTCAAAAGTGAGAAGTTACAAAGGCCACTGGTGGCTTCCATTTCGGAGGGTTTATTCCACAATTCCAGGTTTATTCCACATTTTATTGGAGTTATCCAAGGTGCCGGACCAATTTGGGGATAGAGATCAACACTTTGGGGAATTTCTTTAAAGTTCAGCCTAAAATACGGAATGACATCACCAGCCACCGCTGGGAAATGTTATCACATGAATGTTTATCCATCGATAACAAGTGACTATTGGTTTAATAGCATTGCCACTTAGAACAGCTATTTCCCGATGGGGTTCCAGGCCTAGAGTTTGGTTCACAGTGGAGTATGTCTGCAACTGTGGATCTTCTCCACATTCTATACAGGGGTATTCATGTTGTTCAAAAATAATGGCTGTGGTCCTTGCAATGGGTTTACTTGGGAGGCCAGCATTTTCTCTTCTGTGAGCGAATACTGGTGAAAAAGCAGACTTCGTGTACCTGGAAAACAAATGGGGAAATGGGTAGATCATGATTCATCCTTGAAATGTGAAGCATAAGGTTCACCATTTCTGTTCATAGCTGGTAAGGAAAAGAGGGGCCACAAAAACCACCATCTAAAAAGCTACATATGACCATAACAGAGATCTTTTTCATCAGAAAATTACACTTGACAGTTTTGATTGTGGAGGTGGACATTTGGTACTGGCTCAGCCTTGCAATGGACAGACTTGACAGTTTCACTTTCTCCCATCGCTGGAATTCATGATGGCAGTTATGAATGCATAACCTAGAGTTCAGTTCAGTTCATCTTTATTATGGTCATAGACCAGCATATTATAACAGATTCATGGTCATGATTCATATATATTCAAAAGGAATAGGTGGGGATCCCAAAGGACAGCAGCTGCTGTGAGAGATGGAGGTCTGCTGTCCTGTCAACACAACAGACAATTTCCACCCTGCTCCCATGAACAATCTCCAATGTGAGGATCTTGGTTCACACATTTACCTAAGAAAGACAACTTTGCTACTTACATTCCTGGTATAGACTGCATAAAAAATAAGTTTGTTACATCTGTTTTTGTTATATGGACATAACAGATAGATTTGCACAAGAACCCTTTTTTAATGTACTGGTATGGATACCTGTCCTTACTGGTGGTGCTTATAACATTATATTTCTCTTTATGCAATTGACTGTATATACCCAAGCATTTTATAAGTCAAGGAACTATATCCCTTGGTTGAGAAATTGTCTCTGCTATTTTAACATTGTGTAACTAAGAGCATAACAAAGCAAACTCCAAAATCCATCAAGCAGAAACAGTATTGTCCTGATGTAATACTTGATCCAGAGAGAAGGTGACTTGGTAGTAAGGTACTCAGTGAGTAACTGATTATGGACAGAATTCTGTTATGGAGATCCATGCTTACAGGATCTTTCTTATGGGTAGAAATGTCCTTTTTCAGGTGCTGTGGCATTAGTTTTCCTCTTCCTCCCTCTGCAGCCCACAAAACCCCCTTGCTGAAAAGCCATGCTTTGTGGAAAGCAGGCAGGTTTGGAGAAGCATTGGGTTACATGCCCAGAGTCACACACGAAATCATGACATCAGCACTGAAATTCACCAGGATCCTTCAGGTATTAGGAAAATAGCAAGGTGGCTTCAGAGGCATTTCCCATCTGCTCTCTTACTGTTTTAATCCAGAACAGCTCTATTTGTATTGTCTTACATCTCCATTGCCAATTTGGACTACCAAATAGCCAGGGCTTATTACAAGCTTTTGTTCCTGGTATTTAAGGCCCTGCACTTTAACCTTCCACAGCATCTGGCATCTCAGCTATGGTATGTACCATATAAGAATTTAAGATCCACATGCAAAGGATTGCCTACTGGCAGTTTCACCGACATGTAGGGCTCTATCAAAGGCTATGAGCCTTTCAGGATCTGGCTCTGCATTTGGGGAACAGTCTTGCTTTCCACCTCCAGCTGGAGGAGGATCTTACCCATTTTTGTAAAGGGCTGAAGACTTTCCTCTTTGATTCACTGGATTAAGCCGCTGAGTGAGTCTAAGGTGGCCAAGATGGGTAACAACTGATGAGGATCTTGTTTTAAGTACATTAGTATATTGTTTTAGTATTCTAGTATATTGCAGTGTTGTGTTTTATTGTCTTGTTCTTGATTATATATGTCAGATGTCCTGCCTTTATTTCCATCACACCAAGTGGATGTAGGATTGAGGCCAATTTACTAAAACCAGATTTTCAGAAAACCTGCCACAACAATTGGGAATTGTGTGGTCCTCCAGATTTAGATCAACATCCAGCATTCCTCACCCCTGTCTATGTTGGGTAGGGCTTCTGGTAGTTGCAGTGCAATAACATCTGGAAGGCTGCATGATTCCCAGGCCTCGTCTATTAGACTACACTGCCCCAACTTCCATCTTTGTCTACATACTTATTTCCTTTGCACTGCAGAGCAAAATCCTATGATAGGGTTGCCTTGAGATCACTAAAAGTGAGAAATGACTTAAGGGCACACAACAACAGAAACAACAAAAGGCGAGTCCCGGTCTCTCTACTTACCTAATACTAAGCTCAAAAGGAAGGAGACACAGCTGATCCAGAAAGCCCAGTCTGGTGCTAGGTGGGAATTCTCTGTCTTTACAACAACTTGAAGCTCAAATAACATAATCATTAGAGAACATATGGTGCAGAGTCCTACAGATAAGAAAGATAATGGCATTAGGACAGTGGTCATCATTAAAATCAGACATTTTTGGGACCAGCCAAAGAGTATCCCAAACTCTTGCATTTTCCTTTATCTCTGCAAATACTCATGGATGAGAAAAACATCATTTCCCCTCAGCAGCATAGTTTATTTTTGATGGAAGGGAAAAGCCAGGTGCTGATATGATACAGAACTAGGAGAGTCAGATATATGGCAAGAAGTCCTGAGGTTCAATATTGCCTCCATCTTGACTTTCTAGGATGCTCTGTAGAGAAGTATAGTGGGCTCTCCACATTTGCTGGGATTAGGGGCTCAGGACCCCTGTGAAAGTGGAAAATCCACAAATAGAAAAACAGTTCTCTTCTTTTTACCCAAGAGAACTCCTCTCTAGAGATCTTTAGGTCTTCCAGTGCTTTCTCTATCAATTTCTAGGTCATCCAGTGCAACTCTATAGTCAATTCCATAATTTCTCTGGAAGACCTTGGGATTCCTAGAGAGAACATATTAGTCCAATCTGCAAATAATCAAATCAGCAAATGTTAAAGCCACAACTGTGGAGGGCCAACTGTATAACCTCCATCTGAAACATCAGGACTATAGTACAGCCGTACCTTCCAGGATTGTTAGATACATACATTGCAACATGACAATGCCTACAGATTAAGCATTATGAATGCTTGTAAATTCTATGATGATCATGATCATAATGGTAAGGCCCCATCCACTAACCCAAGCATAGGAAATGGTATTTATCACCTTGATAGTTTCTGAGATTTCAGAGTCACTTTTTCAATAACAAAAAGGGAAGAAACCTAGGAGGATGTTTAAAAAAATGACAGGTAAATTTCTGACACAACTGAATGCTTTGCCTAGTGCCACATTATGCACATTTTCTGCATTGCTGTGAAATTGTGTCACACACACACGCATGGTGAGTCTTGATTTATTTGCCATATTGGGAATATTTGGAGAAGAAGAGAGAAGAACCTTTAATTTCTTTTATAAATATAACTGCAATAGCCATTTTAAAAGTTCGAACTGTTGATTTGATTCTTGGAGTGGTTTCCATGCGTACTTGTTTAATCTAGCACTGCATCCGCTTTGGCAAAGTACCTTTCTGGTTTACAGTTCCCTGAATGCTGGTTGGGGGATTCTGGGAGTTGTAGGCCTTGTCTGTGTGGGTGATTTATCCTGAGTTCCCCCTGGGCTTGCTGCTTCCTACTTACATGACACAGGATCAGAGCCCCAAATTGCCTATGATGCCTGCATCCGATTTGGGGCTTCCTTCCCCAACCCATATTTAAATGCTGACCGTTTGCTGTAGGTTTTCGGCAGGTTTTCAGTGACAACGGTGGCAGCCTTTTTACTTGTGGTCCCTGTGAGTTTCCAGGTGCTTTCTGCTGTGGGTGCGAATTGTTCTGAGACACGTGGCATCGATAGCATGGCTGGGTGCCTTGTGATGACCTCAGCACTGGTATCAGGCAACAAATAGGAACTGCATGGGAAGGCAGCCATCCATCATTGATGGGGAAGAGAGCCAAAAGCCCATAAGCCAAGGTGGAATTGCCAAGCTCTGTATCACATACATATGTACATGTAAACCTAGATATAATATTATACACACAGGGGCACTTTTTCATTTCTTTGGTCGCTGATCTCCCATAATCCTAAAATAGTCAGCATTCCATGCTCAGTGAGCATGCTCAATCTTCACTGGTCTGAATATATTTTTCTCCTTCTTTTCCTCCTAACGCTTGGGGAGGAATCTGCAAAATGTGCAGTTTCTCAACCATATAAGTCCAAAACACACTGCAGGAATAATCCAGTTTGAGACCACTTTAAGAGCCCTGGCTCAGTGCTATGGAATCTTGGGAATTGTAGTTTATTGTGGCACCAGAGCTCTCTCTGACAGAGAAGGCTACATGTCTCACAAACACTACAGTTACTGGAATCCCCTAGTATTGAGCCAGGGCAGTTAAAGCGGTCTGAAACTGGATTATTTCTACAGTGTGTTTTGGGCCATAGATACCCTTTCTCTTGGTTGGGGAGGCATTTTGTCTACACAAGTAGAAATATTCAAAGAATGAAGTTTTCATTTAAAAGATGATGGTGTGGCTCACATAGTACCTGCACTGTAGTTAGCCAGAGAAGAAATCAGGACCTCTGGTACTTCCCTCTTTAAAACACGAGTGAAAAGATCCTGGGAGGCCAACAAGGCAATGACAGAGCAGCCAAGGGCAGTGATCATAAGGCCTTGAGTAACTGTCACGCTCTCTTGAAGAAACCAATGAAATAATATAAGTGTACATAATGGATTGCTAAGAATGCAAATGAATGGGTCATAGAACAAATCAATCTCAAGCTCTTTCTAGAAGCCAAAAGGACTAAAATGAGGCTGTCGTACTTTGGTCATATAATGAAATGGACATGATTTATTAGGAAGGTCAATGACTAACATCCTGTTAGTCAGTTAGGATGTCCTCAATTAGGCTGTGCACATTGTAACTGCTTTGTATTGTCATTTGTGACAGTGGCAGTATTGCCATCTGGAGTGATGGAGGTCTGTGCTCCATTTAGTATGATGTGACCAGCCCCTTCCTGGAGGTGAGCAACACTGCAATGAAGAGTTCTGCTCCTCGCAACGTTGCTCACTGATGGAAGGTGGGCTGGTCACATCATCTTGCAGTGCCTCATTTGCCAACAACACAGACCTCCATCTCTCTGGATGGCTGCCCAGATTTTAAGGTGGTTTTCAGGGGTTGGGTGGGGAGCAAAAACATCAGCATGATGACTCTGTGGCTATGTGTTTGACACAGGACCTTGACCAAGAATGCTTGGCAAAGTGGACGGCTGTAGGTAAAGAGAAAGACTGCGCTACACTGGATTAACTCACTCAAGGAACTCACAGCCCTGATTCTGCAAAGCAGTTGATGACTGGGCCTCATGGAGGTCTCCTGTTCACAGGATTGCCATAAAGTCAAAGTTGACTTGACAGCAAATAATAACAACAGCCAACGCTAATACGAGAATGCAAATCTATCTAGCATTATTATGGCATATTTAGCTTTGAGCCCAGAGATATCCCTCTATCATTTAGCAAGGCCATTAATTAAAAACTAACAGTTACAATGGGAGATGACTGGATTATAAAATATAACTTAAAATCATAATGGTAGAATTCAAAGATATAGCTGCGTTAGTCTGTAGAGTCAGTATGAAGAGAGATCGCTGTAGCACCTTTGAGACTAACTGAAAGAAAGAAGTTGGCAGCATGAGTTTTCGTCGACTTTGGTCTGCGTCCTGAAATGCATCTGAGGAAGTTGACTTAAGTCTATGAAGGTTCATGCTGCCAAAATCCTTTTTTCAGTTTGTCTGAAGGGTGCTATAAGATCTCTCCATATTAAAATCATAATGTAATGTAACTGTGCATCTGTTACTGGGGAAAGGAAGAAATTGCATACAACTTGTTATTTGTTAGAGGTTACTGTCAAGCCCTGTGAATGCATCAAGGAGCTGGCAGGAATGCATAGGGCTACCTCTGCCCCAATGCTCCATGATGTTACATACACTCATAGCAATGCTCTTAGCAGACGCCAAGGAGGGTCACCTTCCTCCTGAGTTATGTTTCTTCCATGGAAAAGGAAACTTCAATCCTGGTATTGCTTACCTATGAGGACAGGATTTCTAATACATTCCTTTTGAAAGCAAACCATCCACAATCCCACATGGATATCACCTGGCACACAATGATGCACCAGCCAGAAAGGAGATGCTATGGAGATTATGAGCAACATAGTGTTGATGGAGCACATGGCACAGTATGCTTTCCTGAAGAAAGACATGCGGGAGGTCTTGTAAGAACCTAGACAGAGAGGAAACAAAACAGCATCAGGCACCCTAAAAACAATGCTCGGAGGATATGTTTTAGACCAGAGGTGGGTAAAGTGAGGCCACTGCTTGCATCCAGACCAGAAAGTCATTGTTAGAATCATTTTTATTTTACTTTATTGGTAATACTAATAATGGGCTTCTTAAACACATCACAGGACCTGAACCTAACTTATTCTGGCCCTTGTTGTAGCATCTGGATATCAAAGAGAAATGGGAGAGGCAAGATTTGAATCTTTATTTTTGTAACCCACGCTCACAGTCACGATTCCGCATGGGATTCTGGTAAGCAAGCAGAAGTTTTACAGTAATCAATAGTGTTTTAGCAACAGTCTTTCTATCAGATTAAATGCCATGGTAGCTGGTAGCCTCTAATACTGTTTGAAAGAACACCACATATATTCATCTATTAATCAGTGGAGAATTTCAGTACCTTTGATAACTTCTAGAGCAGATTCACTGTCAACGGATAGAGAAGACGTCACTGATGACAAAGCCAATAGTAAGGGACTATATGTGTTCTAAGCCAAAACATCCAGAGAGCTCAGCTTTTCAAGGCCTTCCGCATTGGACCCCAAACATTTGGGCTTCGTAAAGGAGGCCTGTGTGGGAAGCTGAGTAACTCCCTCCCTCTCTCCTCGTATTTCCCTTAAACATTAAAAAAAGAACCTGCAGATCTTCGGAAGATATATACAGTATGCTCCGTCCCCTGAATATTATCATTTCTGCCATTATTCCCTGCTGCTGCCCACTAAAGCGTTAACACATTTCCAATCTCATTTGCTATAGCCGCTGACGTGTCACCAGACCCTCAAGCCCAAATAAGTGAAGTAGGGGGGCTGTTTAAGTGGTTATCCCTGCCAATGATGTTATCCTAACTTTCCCTGTGGCTAATGACACACACTAAGTCCATATAGTGAAGCACAAGGCCACCTGTCTTCATTTTGGCTCCACCGAAGTCCGATCTAAAACAAGAAGTGTTCAGTCACGTCTTGCTCTGTTTCTTCTCTATACCCTCTTCTTCTTGTTGGTGTTCCTTTTGTCATAAACCAAAGGAAAGTACCGTAGCTTGGCTCTCCAGTCTAGGCTTCCAACTGCCATAGAACTTTACCACCTGCAGAAACAAGGAGCCAGGGGAAGACACCAGAGCAACATCCCTCTTGGCTTATCCCTTTGTATTCCTTGGGATGCATCATTCACTGTGGCCTCACATCCCTTGGAATTAGGCTGGGATTCTCTTTTATATTGAAAATTAAGAAAACTGGGCCTCTTTTGTTGCAGAGGAACAAATAGATTAAATTGCCAGCATTTATTATTCATCATGCCTGAATAGTTAAGCTCCTCATGGAAGTTCATAGGCATAGGTTGCATCCACACTGCAGAAATAATCCATTTTGACACCACTTTAACTGCCATGGCTCCATGCAATGGAATTCTTGGGTCTATAGTTTTGTGAGATATTTAGCTTCCTCTGTTGGAGAGCTCTGGTGCCACAATGAACTGCAATTCCCAGCGTTACAACACATTGGCAGTTAAAGTGGTGTCAAACTGGATTATCCCTGCAGTGTGGATGCAACCACAGACACGCAAACTGAAAAAGTCAATAAAATCACACTTTAAGCCAGTTGGTTCAGTATTGAATGTTCAGAGTCAGCAATAAAACTTTAAAAATTAAAAGAAACCAGGAAAAGGCTAAATGCCTACCAGAATAGCATGACTGTCTGGCATCTTGTTAGGGACAGCCACATGCGTGAGTTTTCCTTACATGGGTACATGCCCCTTTTTGGGTTATGTGGTAACTGGCATTCTTGCTCTCTCCACAAGTTATTGAACAGCCTCTATTGCCCCTGCATACTAAATTCATGCTTCATGGATCACACAATTGTCTCCAGACACAAAATTATGGCATCAGCATTGAGATCCATCAGGATCCTCTGGGGGTCTTATTGCTGCAGTACTCATTTTATGTCTGGCTATTGGGATGGAACCTGTGCCTGTTGTCTTTGGAGATGAAAAGAATATTCGAAACCATTGTTTTTCGGTTGTAAAATGGGTTTCCCAATAGTTGTGAAATTTCTCAATAGTTGAGAAAAATAACAAAGTAGTGAGACTTTTCTCTCCATTTTCTTTCCCAGTATTTGAAGCTCCAAAAGTGTGCAGGGGAGAAACATGGCAGCAAACATGTTTACTGTGTAAAGAATGGATTTCCTGCACACCAAATAATGAATATCTTCTACACAAGAAACACACACATAGTTTAGCAGGTTAGTCCTTTCACAACAATTTGGGATGCTCAAATGTCAGAAGAATACTGTGGAGAAATAATTTGTTTTCTCCCTCAGCAGGAAAAAAAACATTCCAGCAGTTATTTGTTCTTGCACATGAGGATGAAATAGCCAGAGATTAACATCCCTAGTGTCTATATGTATTGACTGAGGACATGTGGTAGATCTCCTTAGGGAGGACAATCTATATGGAGAGGTAGTAAGGCTGACACTTCTATTGTGGCTGTTATTCTTAGTACAGGATTGGGCAATAGAATTGGAAAGACTATTTGAAACTGTTCCACAAATTGTCAGAAAATGCGGTTTTTGCATGTCGAGAAATCCTGACAAGAAGAATCCTGGATTGACAAGAATCACTGCAGTTCAGAACTCATTCTGCACTTGCTTTCCACAAAGGGTTGTTTTGCACAGGAAAAAGCATTCTCTGCCTATGAAATAATGCTTGCATGCAGGAATTGTTCATGCAGAACAGTCTGTCTCCTGCACCAAAAAATGCTGAGGGAAATAAGGATTGCAAAATAATCACGTGTGAATTTCACACAGAATAAGTCCCAAATGGTAAATAGGCTTTCAGAATTATGTAGTTTGCAAAGTCTTTTGTGCATCAGGAAGAAAATGGCTAAAATTACTCAATGGTTTCTTCAAGAAGAAACACGGTGAAGAATTATGTCCCTATTGAGCAACTGTGGTCCGCAAACCCCATCATTGAATTTTACTTAGATTTCAAATGTTTTTGTCTGTGAGCCTTCTTGGGTCCCTACAGGGAGAAAGACGGCATACAAATGAAATTAATAATAATAATAATAATAATAATAATAATAATAATAATAACCCCTAGCTAACATAGCCAGTGATGTGAGATTCTGGAGAGCCCAGTGCAACAAATGTGGAGGAACAAAGTTGGCCAGCTGTGTTTTAAAAGCCAGCTGAGAATATATGTCTTTCCTTCCCTCACAGCACTAGATTTCCATAAAGATGAATTTGCCAATATATGGGCTCAAACAGACAGGCCAAAATAAAGCTGCTTCGGGTCACTTTGGAGATATGCTGCATGCGCCCTAAGAGGCCAGAAGTCGCACCAAAGCCATGCTTCAGTCCTAAGGACTGGATCGCAGCTTTGGCACAGCTTCTGGCCTCTTAAGATATGTGCGTCCTTTAAACAGCATACCTCCAAAGTGACCAGAAGCAGATGTAGCAATGAGTCAGATACTCTGAACCATTCCAGTAAAGTACTACTGGCTGATGGGCTTCCAGATGTTGCAGAGATGTAAGTGGATGTCTCACAGAGACCCTTAAACATTCCAGACAGCTCTTGGGTAAGTAAGTGACAGCACCACTTTGATGGTCTACTTTTATTTATTTAGATCCCAGAACCTTAGTGTTTGGCCCAGGTTGGGAAGTGTTTGTATTTATGGATATAGCTGCTTAACATCAACAGACGCTGTTGCCGGTACTACTGTTCTTTGAGTGCTTAGTTTTTTCTTTCCATTGACCAGATGTTTCTGCCACAGTAGTCGAAGTGTACCTGGAAAAGAAACCGGAAATAGATAATACAGTTTGAATATACCTGTAAGTTTTCACTAGAGGATCCATTTTATAGCTACCTGCAGCAATACACGTTGCTTCTCATGTCAGGTCAAAGGTGCTTCTGCTATGCATTTTAATCTGAACTGAGCTACCTAAGGTGTTGAACCAGACCTTTCAATAGTTTCATCGTCTTGGATAGCAACTTTGAATTTATTTATTTATTTTTAAATTAAGAAAGATCCCAAAATATTTCTTTTAAGAATAATAGATTAAGAATTAGAAACAGTGGGTGGTAGGAAAATATTTTACCTTCTAGTTGTGGCTAGAACACACTATGCTTCCATGTGGAAGACTAATAAAGTACCCCCAACATAGGAATGGTATGGAAAAATATTAAGTCTATTTCTTTTTTGATTGCAGCTTACTTTTTGTTTAAACTGCTTCAAAATGGCTGATAAAATACAGATAGAAATGCTTTAAAACAATAAATAAATTATGACCAAGGAGAGGATTCCAAAGGTCATCCATGGCCTGAGCAAGCTTTCCACCTTCCCTTGCAAGTAATAATATACACTGCCACATTGGTGGCCAAAATCCCCAGGATTAGTCCCAACCAAAGCATTTGACTTACCCAATACTAAGCAGAAAGAACAAGTGAACATGCTCATGAAAAAAGCCCAGTCTGGAGACAAATGTAGGACCTCTACCTCCATCATGATAGCTCTAAGACGGAGGTACATAATAATCAGAGAGAACAAAATGCAAACTCCTAAAGGCAAGAGAGAGACAACATTTACAATGGATGCACATGTAAACCACATTAAAAATGAGCATCTTTTTTGCTCAGGCTATCCACATACTTTGTCAAGAAAAATGGAATTCCATATAAAGCCAATGGAGGGAAATAGCAATGGTTTTACCCTTAACCAGCATATATATATATATATATATATATATATATATATATATATATATATGGACTACAGCTCCCACAATCCCTTACTTTTCCTAGATCTGGTAATTGTTCATTAGCTACTTCCATGCTCTTTCCTGAAGAGTGCAAGGCCTGTGAGTTCTGATGAGAACTAGACTTACATTAGAATGATAGCTGATTTAGAAAACAATAGACATTTTGTCTCTACCCAGGTGTGCTTTGGGACATCCCGGTTTTGAATGCAATTTCACCATTTTAGAAAGAGCTCCACAATTTGTTGTCATAGAGTGCAACCCTTTTGAAAACTGGATGCTGTTTGTGTTTACAAAACAGCTATAACTGTCCTGTTTAAGTCTGGGAAGTACCCAGCTACAGCCAAGCAGGAAAAAGTCAGGCCAGCTCCAGGGCTGTTGGGTTATAAGCAGAAACATGGTCCTGCCAGTCTGAGATTGCAAAGCGGGGAGCAGTCATGAACAGAATCCAAAAGTGAGATGAGAGTTGTCAGAAAGATTAGTTTGAAGATACATGCGTGGTCAGAAATCCTCAAAGTCTGAGATGTCAGACAGCGTTACGCAGATGTCTGGAAGCTATTCTCCTGCAGCAATGCAATGGCATGGGTTCAACTAATTTATAGTCAGCAGTTAATCAGTCCAGTTGGCTGCATTAGCTTAGCATCTTCCATTTAAAAAGAAGTAGGGCATTTCCTGACCCTTTGATCCCAGTGTTTTACATTACAGTGTTCTGTACAATGTCCCAATCTGCAACTGGTGCCTGGGTTGGACTGGACTTTTTCCTCTGCCTGTGACAAGACAGGACTGCCAGGCTCCTCCAGCTCCAAATGGCGTCCATGGTCTTGACTTTCCTCTTCCCCTTTGCCTTGGGAGGGCTTCTTCAAGTAGAACATGACAACTTTCTCTGTTTCTTCTTATCCTCCTCCCCATTTTTGTTTCAGTGTGTGCATGGCATGGGGTCACAAGAGACCTTCCAGATATTGTTGGCCCACAGGTCCCGCCATCCCTCACCGTTGGGTGTGATGGCTAGGGCCCTTGTGGATTGTAGTCATACAACATCTAGAAGGCCATGCATTGTCCATTCACATACACACAACACAGAGAGAGAGATGTTCTATGAAAGTCAGACTCTTTCTCACAGTATAGTGAGTTGATTTCCCCACCCCCAATCTAAGGGCAATGTAAGTGTTCCTAAATGTAGCTTACACCTAGTAGTCAAGACTTGTTGAGAGCATGTTGTTGTTGTTATGTGCCTTCCAGTCATTTCCGACTCATGGCAATCCTAAAGTGAACCTGTCATAGAGGTTTCTGGAGCTGAGAGTGTGTGGCTCACCTAGGTTCACCGAGCAGGAGATCTAACTCCAATCTCCAGAGTCCAAGTCCTACTCTCAAAGTAGCATAACTCCACTAGCGCAACTCCACTAGCATAACTTCACAGGATTGTGGAGTGCTCAAAGGTAGCCATATTGGTTAGGGAGTGTGAAGCTGCACCTGTGTGTCATTCTGGGAGAGTTACAGACTGCTATGAAATAAGAAGGCCCTGAGACCTGGATTACCCTGGATTTCACAGCAGTCTGTATTTGTCCCAAAAAGATAAATGGGTGCAGCTTCACCTTTTACACATGTCCATAAAAGGCATAAAAATGAATTCAATCAGTTGGTTGTACAAACATACCACCGCTCCCTGGGAATCCAGGCAGTACCTGCATGGTAAAAAGCTGCTGAAGAAATCAGGTTTTCGGGCACTTTCTTTTTCAAGCAACGTGTCAGAAGATCTTGAGAGCAGATCAAGGCAAGGAAACAACAGGCAAGGGCTATTAACATAAGGCCTTGTACAGCTGCCAGATTTGCTGGAAGTGGGGAGATTAAAAGAAACACTCAATGGCAAACTTGAAAACTTTTTCAGTGAATAGACATGCTCTGTCACGGAGCTACGTTGAATGCGACGTCTGAACAAGGACGCTCGCAGGGCTACAAGACCTATCCCACTTGCAACGTATCAGAAGCAGCGGATGCATAATATTCATGGCAGTTGAAGTCAAGCTTTGGAGTTCTCTATGTTTTGTCAGTGCTCTCTATGATTAGCAAAACCAGAATGATTTATGAAATATACTTAGGAGTGCAAAATGAAGCATGCAAATTAAGGCATGCAAATATAATGTATTTACACCGTTTTATTTATTTTATTTATTCAACTTGGACGGATATGGAAGTGTATAGATCCCATGGCAGTATGCCATCCAGCTGTTTGAATTTGACAGGGATAATCCCAATTAATCCTCTGTCATCCCATTTTTTTCAGATGCTTTTAAAATGTACTGGTTGTTCCCTCATCCTTCCACTTCCTCACTTGGTCCTCAGCTTACTTCAGTTGTCACAAACAGAATTCAAAGTGAAAAATACTTTTAACTCAGCAGGGGTGAAAGAAGGCAATTCTGGGCCTTTCCCTTCCCAGGAGGCTCAGGCAAAAGCAAACTACTGCAACCTCTCTTAACTTGTGAGTTGTTCCTCATAAATAACTTTTGCCATCTTGACCAGAGTCTGATACTTCTTGGCCCTGTCCTGGTTTTGGCCTCTGACATTTTTGAGGGTAGGTGTGCATAACAAAAATTGCAAACCCATTTAGCATAGTGTTCTAAAAATTGGAGAACCGTTGTGCCTCCTACCTGTAACAACAGAAATATAAGAACAGATAACAGTCCCAAAACAAATGCTCCACAGTCCCATATGGAAATCGTCTTCCTCAAAATGTTGCACTATCCAAAATGGCGATACAATGGCAATTATAAGCATCACAATACTGGTATAAGCCAATGCATAATACATATATCTGTAGAAGTTCATGGTGGCAATTTTGGCGAGGATCTGAAACGAGATGTGCCTTAGCATGAAAAACATAAACGTTGTTCAAATCAGAAGTTTTATTTAAATACGTTCAGCACTTAACACATGGGTAAATTTTACACATACTGCCTCACACGCAGCCACACTCACATGCACCAGTGCTCATAGATATGCAAACACAAGGTCAGGCTCTTTCATTCATTCTTTCACACATACTCATTCACTTTCTCATGAACAGACACACAAACGTTCATTCTGTTATGTATATGCAAGTACACACAAGTGCATTGTGTAAGAAAAAGAGATGAAGAATGTGACTGAGGGTGTGCGTATGTGTGTGTTTGAAAGAGAGATAAAGACAGAATTTGTGTGTGAAACTGGGTGTGAATGAATGTATCTGAAGAGAAAGAATGCTGGGTAGGAATCCTGCATCTCCACTGCAGAAATAATCCAGCTTGAATTGCCATTGCTCCATGCTATGACATTCTGGGAGTTGCAGTTTTGTGGGATATTTAGCCTTCTCTGTCAGAGAGCTCTGGTGCCACGACAAACTACAAATCCTAGAACTCCATTACGTTGAGCCGTGACAGTTAAAGTGGTGTCCAACTGGATTATTTCTGCAGTGAAGATTCAGCCTGTGTGAGAGTACAGGGATGCTGGTGGCGCAGTGGTTAAATGCCTGTACTGCAGCCATTCACTCACAATCCCTAAGGTTGCGGGTTCAAAGCCAGCCAAGGGCTCAAGCTCGACATAGGCTTGCATCCTTCCACAGGTCACTAAAATGGGTACCCAGCTTGATGGGGGCAATTAGCTTACAGTTGTAGACTGCTTAGGAGGTATGAAGTGGTATATAAATGAAGCTGTTGCTATTGCTACACATGAGAGTTCATGGGGAGGCAGAGAAAAAGAGACAGAGCCCCTTAGGGGCTGCTTCCACTGCCCCCCAAATCTTCTACCACCTCTGATGCCACCAATGGCTGCCCAAAAGCCTCTTTGTTCATTCCTCCTCTTCTTGGGCCCCATCCAGCTTCTAAGTCTCATGCCCAGGGGTCCCACCCCAAAGACTGAGAACCACTGCTGTATGATATTGTGTTCAAAGATTCTCCAGGAATTCCATTTGGTCCAAAACACAGCAGCAAAGTTGCCCAAAGAATCATTTTACATCCATTTCAGAACAGCTGCACTGCTTCTTGATATGTCTCCAGGGAGAGCTTAAGGTTCCAGTTATTACCTATAACACTTTAAATGACTTCTTTACAGGGTTCCATACCAAGCTGCCAGCACCTAAAGATGAAGATCTGTTGCCCAGCATGGGCTGATTCAACACTGGTTGGGGGATGTATGGCCAGATCATTGGCCAGATCAGATGTGAAACTCTTTTCCATGGGAGCTCCAATTGTCCCAATCCCATTTTTAAACTTTAGTACACCTGGTGAAGGCAGTTTTGTTCATGCTTGTGTTCCATCAGCAACCATATGACTTAAAAACATATTGGCCACATCAAACTATTTATGCCATAAATTTTTGTGGGTTTTTCAGGCTATGTGGCCATGTTCTAGAAGAGTTTATTCCCAAATAAACTCTTCTAGAACATGGCCACATAGTCTGAAAAACCCACAAAAATCTATGGATGCCGGACATGAAAGCCTTCAACTTCATATTCATGTCATCTCTATTATATGTCACACAACCTCTATTTATACCACTTTGGATCCTGTCTTGCCACTTTGGTTATGTTGGCTTGTTTTTATTAAATTATTGTTAGACGCTGTGATTCCTAAAGATTAATATTTTGCTGTTAGCTATCTGGAGTGTTTCATTTGAAATGTGATGTTGGAGGAGAAGGACACTATAGCCATGGCAGCACTGCTGTATGGTGCCTCTTCAGCACTGCATCATCTAAATGCAGCACCGGAGACGCGCCATGATGCCGCATGGCATCTGGAATGGCACGCGGCATCATGATGGTCTAGGGACAGAGTCAGGGTGTCCATTGTCAGGACACTGCACCCTTTCAGGCCGGTTTGTATAGGGCCATAGTTACATGCTGGTTGTGCTATACCACTCTTCTGTGAATACTGATATTGTGCAACCAATTGTGTATTGGCCAGTGTGCTTGCTTATTGCCCCATTCTACAATCCCAGTGAATGAAAGGTTAATTAGACATTATCCACGAATGCATAAATAGCATGTGAAATGGTTATTTCTCCTGGAACTCCATCTATATAATCATTTACTGAATTTGTCTGTTGCATAACAATCAGAAAAGCACAGCGGCATGTGATATATCAGTGCCACACCAACAGGCAGATGACCAATATTTACAGTAGCTCTACCATGTTTGAGTGTCAGGTCAGGAATGATGTATTTGTTCTTACAAATGAAGCTGTCCTTCTTGCCAATGTCCTGGAGTTGTCCCTGTGACTAAGAACTACATTTTGCTGCAAGTCAGGGACACAAGAAGACCTCCCCATTGCATTGTAGCATCGCAATGGCTACTTGGCTTTCCAGAGTTTGGCCTCCAACTGCCATAGAACCTTTCCAGCCATAGGAACAGAACCCTAGGATGGGGGTGGCAGAAAAGCCATGGTTGGAATATTCCTTTCTTGTGCAGGGGCATTTATATCACTTACTATAGAACTTAGACTGTAGCCAAGCTCCTATACACTTGTAACTGAGGATAAATGCATACCATCATCATTACCCAGGGCCCTACAATTTCATTGCCAACTGTGCAGTGGGCAGAGTTCACTTATTGTGCAATGGCCAAATTCATCCTCACGAGAATAATAGATTCAATGAGTTTTAAGAGACCACAAAGGCCACCCAGTCCAACCCCCTGCCAGAACTGGACACAGTTTTCCAGGTGAGGCCTGACTAAAGCAGAACAGAGTGGCACTATTACTTCCCTTGATCTAGACACTATACTTCTATTAATACAGCCTAGAATCGCATTGGCCTTTTTAGCTGCCACATCATACTGTTGACTCGTGTTCATCTTGTGGTCTATATGGACTCCTAGATCCCTTTCACTTGTAGTCTTTTCACATGTAAGGATAGAACTTTCTTTTTTAAAACAAAGGAAAATGTTTTTAAAAGGTATTTCTCTGTTCTTGAGAAATCAAATTAGATTCTTCACAGTGATGGAAAATGCTCTTTTCTGTACAAAAATATCACATGCCAATTTTGCACAGAAAAAGTGCTCAACTCCAATTAATTTTTGAAAACTGACGTTTTTGTAGTCTTCTTTCACACACACACAGAGAAAACTGGTAACATTATGTGTGATGTCATTGAAGAAGAAAATTAGCAAAGAATTACATCTCTCTTAATCACCCACCAAGTTGAAAAGGAGAGAGAGGATTCCTTCTGTGTGCTTTCAGAACAGTTTGCTACACCGGAGACAGAGCCTTTTTCTCACTACACAGCTATGGCACAATGCTTCCACTGTGGTTTGTAGTCTGGTGGCTAGAGCACTCCAGCTGAAAATTGTAAATGCCCTCCTTGAACTGCAAATCCCAGAATTCCATGGGATGTTGCTATGGCAAGTAGAGTTATAATTGTGTACTATGAAAGGGTTCCAGCTGGACGCCAAGAGGTACCACTCCTAGTGAGTAAAGCAAGTGTGCTGAGCATGTCTTGGAGGTCCATATTGTCCCTGGAAAGGCCCTTGGGGCTCCCTCTTCATTCCTGAAATCCCTTAATCCATTTTCATATGTGTGTGTGTGCATGTGTGTGTATGTGCATGTGTTTATGTTTAGAGAGAGAGAGAGAGGCAGAAAAAACAGTTTGGGGCAGAAAATACCCTTGTAGGACCAGTTTTGGTGACAAACACAATTTTGCTAGCTTTCTTGCATCAAAACTCATGCAAACAAGCAAAAAACCTAGACCTGTCTAAAACTCAGTACTGTATCAGAAGCTGAATGTTTTAAAGTATAGAATTGTACCCATTTACTGCAAGATGGAATATCTGAGGATTAATAGAGACATAAACTTTCCCAGGATTGGGACACAATTGTAAACCAACATAAAATTAGTGGGTGACATCATGGTGCTCATACTACAAACAGTAGCATGCTTTTTCTTATGGCTTATACTTCTGGTTTTAATGGAGAAAGGCCTTGTATTTCTCTTCTGTTCATAGTCCAGAGCCTGGTGCCCTAGCAACTTTATTTATGGTAAAGGAACTACAGTGTTAAATGTTAGAGTAGGACCTTATAGGCTGACAGGTGGAAAGCAGTTGCAGCAAGTGATGCAGAAAAATTCACTGGATCAAAATGAGTCCAACACAGATTTGAAGTTCAAATTCAGGCACAGGATGTGCTTTTACGATTGTCTTAAGTTCAGATTTATAGCCAGACCTCAGGCTGAGAACCATCAAACTAATAAAGATACATTTGAAAATAGATGCCTTTTTAGTGATATGTAAGGTGGTGGCTGTCTCGGATATGACATAAGATTTTGCTTCTTTCCTTACAGGAAAGATTAATTGTCTAGGATTGCAAGAACAAAAGATTAAATTATCCAGTACTTCAATGGCTGGCATCGTACAATTATTCCAACAGGGTATTTGCAGATGATGACTTTTCAAAAGGAACAAGTTGCAGTGATGGAAGTGTGTGTCTCTGTGTGTCCGATTCTCATGGTGAGACCCACTCAATATCACACAGGGCTTCTGGTTAGCTGATATCACCACTCAGAATGTCCATTGCCCAAGCAGGTTCCAGGACCCCATGCTTAGTTCACAGAAGGGAATGCCTATGATGATCCATATATTCCCTGCGGTACTTGGAAAAGTGATGGTACTACTTCTAATTGCTGAACTGGAATTACTTGAATACCCAACTTTTTATCTAGAAAGACCTGGTATCTGTACCATAACAGGCTCGATATACCTAGAAAAGAAATAAAGAGGGGGGGGGGATAGTAGAGGCTTTGATTAATTGGGCACAGAGCTTGGAAAGTTGCTTTTAATCATAGAATCATAGACCGCAAGGGCCATCCAGTCCAACCCCCTACCATGCAGGAAATCACAATCAAAACATCCTTAATAGATGGCCATCCAGCCTCTGTTTGAAGACCTCTAAGGAAGGAGACTCCACTACATTCTGAGGGAGTTTGTTCCACTGTCGAACAGCCCTTCCTGTCAGGAGGTTCCTCCTAATGTTGAGATGGAATCTCTTTTCCTGGAGCTTGCATCCATTGTTCCGGGTCCTAGAAGTTATTCATTCTTTGTTGTAGCTCCAGCACTCGGACTAGTAGGCCCGATACAGATGGGCAGAAAGGAGCGTTGAGATGCCACCCCTTTCTGCCCCACACAGAGGCCCCAGCAACCAAATGCCTCTGGGCATTTAGGGTGTGCGAACGGCACCATTGGCGCACTCACATGTGCTGAAGACATCCGCATGGTGCGGCACCATTTGGACGCTGCGTCAGGCGTATGTCATCATGGTGGCCCTCGTGTAGATGGGGTGCACTATTATGGCATGGTAGGGCTCGGGAGTGTATGGTCACTCTGTTCTCCTGAGCCCTAATTTTGGCTCCAGGCCTTAGTTACTTTTCCAGTTGTAGTTATTTAAAATAATGTTTAGCTTTCTCAGAACTAGCTAACTATATCTCATTAATACATTTTTATAGAACCTGAACGATGCACGCTGCTTGTTGCAGTGTGTCCTCAAGTCGTTTCTGACCTATGACAACCCTAAGGCAACCCTACCATAATATTTTCTTGGGAGGTTTCTTCTGGCCGGGGGTTCCCATTGCTTTCCCCAGAGGCTGAGAAAGTGTGCTTTGCCCAGGGTCACCCAGTGTGTTTTCATGGCCTAGCTGTGATTCAGTCACAGTCCAATGCTCCCATCCCTATGCCACACTAGCTGCTAGCTTGTCCTATACAACACATATTCCACTTATTCAGCCCATCATTATTTCAGCACCCACAAAACTGTGTGAGGCAATTGTATGCATTTGAGGGTCAGAATTATTAGAAGAATTCATGACTGTTCTGGCTGTTTTTTTGCTGTTTTTAGCTGTTTTTTACATTGTCTATGGTTTATTTGTCTATGATTTTAGTTCTCACTAGAAGTGAAAATGACTAAACTAGGGCCATCATGCCTTGGGCATATCATTAGGGGACCTGACTTGTTGGAAAACATAATGATGCTTGGTAAAGTGGAAGGCAATAGGAAAAGAGGAAGACCGCACTACAGGGGGCTGGTTTAGTCACGGAAGCAATGAGCCTAAGTTTGCAAGACTTGAACAAGGCCATTGATACTTGGGCATCTTGGTGGTCTTTGACAGAGAGCCACCATAGGTCTAAGTCAACTGGATGGTAAGATGGTGTTCAGAGCCATTTTATAAGAGGAATGTTGTTGTTTTTAGTGTTTCTAGTTACATGTTTAACAAGTGTTGTTACCGTTGCTCATTGCTTCAGGAGCCCTAGTCTCCAAGTGATGAATGCAACAAACAAACAAACAAACAGCTATTGGAAAGGGGGATTAATTGCTAGTAATTACTTTCCAATTTCAGGTCCTGCCAAACAGGATTCATCTGGCAATTTCAAAGCTAGAAAATGAGAGAGATCTTTGGCTATTTCCCTGGCTACATACTGTGGCCAAACCATGGGCAAGTCAATCCTGAGGCTAAAACATCCAAATTCCACCAGCCAGCATGGCCATGGAAAGTGCGATCCAGAAACATTTGGAAGCCCCCTCATTTCCAGCCCTGATGGTTTAAGGGAAGATTCTTCTCCTGTTGCCAAGCAGTTTGCCCAATTCTCAGCTTTGGTACAAATGACTGCTCTTGGACAAGACTTTCTTGCTGGCCCTATTTTAAAAAGTGTGTTTGAATGAATTGTTCTCAGGTGGCTACATTGGTTTTCTTGACCTTCTTTTTCTCTAGTTTGTGACTGCAGTGTATCATTAATACCCTCACTTTCATTGGGATGCAGGGATGCTCTTTTTTAAAGCTGTAATACATGCTTTAAAACATGTATGTGTGTGGGGTCAGACTTTCCATCAACAATGTACTGACCTTGCTGAATTGCATTCTTGCAACCCTTTTTTGATCTGCTCCCCCTTACTCTCCTTCAAATGTTGTCCCACCTTATCAACTTTTACTCTCTCTTACACAATGTGTATTATTTACCCAAGACGTAACACACGGCACAGACGATGCAACCCAGAGTGAAATCCGTATACAGAGATAGGTAGACAGTTTTATCCTCTTCAGTCATATATCTTAGCTTCTTAGTCACAAGCAAAAGACAGCCCAACACACAGGTTCCTATAGGAAAGGAAGAGAGGGTTAGTTGGTTGTCTCTCTTTCTTCCAGTTTTTGCTTCCCATTCTGCTCCTTCTGACACAACTTCTGTTGCAGCTGCTCCACTGTCCACCCTTCAAGTGAAGCAACCCAACTCCTTGAAATGACTCCTTGTGTTCTCGCTTACTGCTTCCTAGTTGGTTTTTCACCTCTAAACTAGGGATATGATTTTTCACTAATCTTCTCCAAGGAAGCAATGAGTAATTCTAACAATTTTCTTCCTGCCATGGGGAAGACATTAAAAACCGAGCAGCTTTTGAACACTGTTCACAGTTTGGGACTTACTCTGCACAAAATTTGCACGTTGTATTTTTGCCTAGAGAACACAATTTTTCATGTCAAGTAACAACAGATGCTGTGCAGAAAATCACATTTGTGTTCAGAAAATGCTGTTCTCTCCACAAAACCACTGCAAATGAATTTCGTGGTGAATAAGGGGTTGCACAGACCAGCCAGAAACGCCGGCATTGGGGTGGAGTAGGGGCATGGTGACCGCACGCCGTACACGCCGACTCCATCCCAATGCCAGCCTCTAAACAGAAGGCCAGCCAATATCATTAGTGATGAGGTGAACCTTCTTTTTACAGATATGTAAATAATATAATACCTGTGGTGACGTTAGCCAAGAAGGAAATGAGCCCTTCGCGTATATTCTTTTGCACACAGCGCATGAGAATAGTCCGGGATGAGACCAGTGAAGTTAAGGAACTTAAAATGGCTGCTACCAAAAGGATCCGGGCAATAGTCAGATGCTCTACATAAAATGTAAAAAGAAGAATCGCTTTAGACTGAACCATGCTCTTGAGAGCCTGACTGCTGTATAAAAATAAGGTTCCATATTCAAACCCACACAGCCTAAGGCAGGCAGGGGTTGTTGTATTAGGACATTGAACAGATGCTGCTGAATTTTAGAATACCTGTTCCACAATTTGCGGAATAGGTTCGGGACCCTGGATAGCTCTCCTTAAAACTCAGCTCTTATAAAACTTAGGATGGATTCAATGCCACTGCAATTGAGCCACTAGCCATTTTTTCATTCAGGCAAGATGCTCACAGTGTGACCATGGCATACCTCTCTCTCTCTCATTTTCTCTCTCTCTCGCTTCCCCCTCTCATTCTCTCTCTCCCTTCTGCCCTCCTCCTGTCTTTCTTTCAATCTTGCATGCCTCATAATGTTGAACAACATTTTGGCTGCAGTGCCAACATTTAACCGCTGCACCACTCCTTTAAACAAGAAGTAAATAGGAAACGAATTCCACTCATTTCCCGTTGTTTAAAAAGGGCTCTCCTTGTTCTAAAATGGCCTGATGAACGCTAAAAACAAGACAAAATGCACTCGACATTACTTATGATATATGTGGGGATATTTAGGTTTGCACTTGGACTTTTAAAAAAAGAACCAGAAGCTGAAAGTAACCAATTGACTAGTTACCAAGTCATTCCGTTACTTTTGAGAAACCAAGAAGTAAAGAATACTAACACAGATGACTGTATAATAATTCTTAAATCCTTTCTGGGCTTTGGGGGGTAACAACTGTAATATTTTAATTTTTTTAAAGTGACTTTCCAAGCTCTTAAAAATATATGCACACTCCCAAGACATGCCCCTTACCAGAACTCCTAAAAACAACATCACATTTGTATTGGAAACAGTAGGTCCAAAATCCCATTACAAATTCCCTTTCCCCAGAAGGATGCACAAGCCAATAGGGAGAGGCGCCGATTATCACAAGCAGCAAGAAGTTGACGCAGGCGATGATATAGTGTATCGATTTAAAGATACAAGGGATGGAGATGATAGCCACAAATCCAGATAAGGAGCTAAGTCCTCTTTCAGACAACCTAGGAAAAACAAAAAACAAAACCTGGCATTCACATATTTCAGAACATGGGTGCAAAAGAAGAGCTGCAGTCCTGTATCATGAAGCAGGAGTGTAACATCCCAGCCATGCAATTCTGCCTCCTTTCTGCAATTGCTATAGAATGGCCAGGGACAGGATAGCAAGAGACACCTTGAGAGCATGCTACCTGCTTGGGGAGAAGAGCAAGGCTCAAATAGCCAGGTGGCAGTTCTGAGACCCAGGAGAAAAGAGCTAATGGGCCCAAACAGACAGGCCAAAATAAAGCTGCTTCGGGTCTCTTTGGAGGTATGCTGTTTAAATGACATGCGCATCTTAAGAGGCCAAAAGCTGCGCCAAAGCTGCGCTCCACTTCTTAGGACTGGAGCGTGGCTATGGAGCAGCTTCCAGACTCTTAGGACACAACCATCATTTAAACAGCATACCTCCAAAGAAACCTGAAGCAGTTTTATTTTGGCCTGTCTGTTTGGGCCCATAATATCACCCTTCCAGGCCTCCTGTGAGTAGCTAGAGATCCAGTGAAGTGATGTCAAGTTCCTTCTCCCACTTGCAGAACTGACTATGTTATGGTAGCATGTTCCATGTGTGTCAAGACTTCTTGAAGATGGAGTGAGTGGATGTTGTGCAAGGAAGTACTGAATACATCTTTCACAATATCCATAAAAGAACATACATTGTGGGTTAACCACATGTGTGTCACCTACAGGATTCTAGCCACTGTGGCCTTTGAGATGCTGCTGACTTGAAGCTCCCGACAGTTCTGGCTAGAATAACCAATGCTAAGGTTAATGGGAGTTGCAGTTCAACAGGATCTGGAGAAGCACACAGTTCTCAACTCGGCATCCATTTGGTTTTGCTTTGCCTAGACAATTTATACCTGTCCTTGCTTGGAATGTTTCCCAAGGTATCTTACAAACCATAATATAACTTCACTCCTCAAGATACCCTCAGACATACATAGCCCAACAGTGTTTTGTCCTCTGGAATGGATGGCATCAAGTCATGCTTCTCTTTGGTTTTAAATTCCTAAAGCAGCTGGCATTTGGAATGCAGTGATCCTTAGATCAGCCATATTAGGCTAGCCAGGATTATCCCACCCCATGTACTTCAGATGTGAGGGAGAAGGCTATGGGTGAAGGGCAGATACTTTCCCAAATAACTTCACTAAAATGACAAGGTTTGAACCACATGCTTCCTAAACATGTAGATATTATGCATAAGAACCCTACATTGGGTTCTTGTGCAAAAGTCCTATTTCTGCTCATCATATTTCAGATGCTGTGACCTGAATAATCTTCATGTTAGGGTAGCTGGAGGGACCAAAGGAGGTGGGGTCCTTGAGCTGTCTATCATACACTATACTTAACAGGTTCCTCAAAAATATTTTTGCTTGCATTGAGTCTCACAGACATGGTAGAATACAATTGCAAGCAACATTAAAGTGGGCATCCTGTGAACCAGGCCTAAATGCCCAGAAGGTACCAGATCCTGCCTGATCTTGAAAGCTAAGCAAAGTCAGGCCTGCTTAGTCCCATCTGCTGTGGGCTATATTTCAGAATAAAGCAATGGCAAACCATCTCTGAGTATTTTTTGTCTAATAAAATGCTATGAAATTCATGGAGCCACCACAATTCAATACGCAGCTGGAAGACATACTGACATATATTCTGTTAGTTACAATGGCATGTCCAACTTACACCTATATAACTCGCTTCTGTTGCTGTTGCAGAGTTCTGTACTGACCGTGAAGTGACCAACATTCCAACAAACCACTTTTTCTCTGCACTATACCGGATCCCAACCACATCACAACCTGATTTGTGGTATTCATGCTTTGTCATCAGTTTGCCAAATCTGGAGACAGCAACAATACTTGCCAAGTAGATATTGAACGTTGAGCTTTAAAGTGATGGCACTGTCTTGCCTCTACATCAGGCTCTAGGGGAACCATGGAAGCCTTGAATCAGCGTGTCTGAGATCTGTGAAAGACCAGAGGGGGGGGGGGGAAAGGTTTTGAAGCTTAATCCAAACCAAAAAAAATGCTGGTGGTAAGAGTGATGGATGATTATCTCAACCTATTCTAGATGGGGTTGCCCTTCCTTGGAAAGACTAGCTATGACTTTTAAAGCATATTTATGAAATCATCTTTGTTTCTTTATATAGACAGATGGGGCTTTGAGCTACGGCGCAGTGACATCTCTTGTGTGTCACACTATTTAGAGCCAGCGCACAAAGCATGTCATTGGCGTGCATGCTGTCTGAATGAGTGTGCACCCAAAATGGCACTGGGAGAGCAAGGAGCATGCGAACGCTCCGCACTCCCCAGTCCTAATTTCAGCCTCAGGCAAAATGGCGGTCTGTAGCGGGCCTTTTTTATCTCAAGGGTGGAAGGCTGTAATACTGTCTGCATGTGACTGACCCTTGAGAGTGCCAAGAAACTCCAGGGGCTTTGGAAATATTTTGGAGGGGAGATGGACCCACCAAAAGGAGTTCCATGCTGAATGCCACCTTTGGGTATTTCTTTCTGCACCTCAATCTATGACTTAGGGATAAAGAGTTATGTATGTCAATGGTAAACAAGTAGATTAGTAAGTCCCTATTCAATGTTCCCCTGAAGGAAGCAGTCCCAAAGAAACCCATGGCATCTTATGAAACAGCTTTTGCAGAAGCAATTTCCATGTCAGTAGTAAAACAGGATCTAGGATAGGGATGGGAAGAATATCTGCTTGAGACAGTGGAGACATGCTGCCAGTTGGTGTAAACAGCACTGAGCTAGTTGGACCAGTGATCTGGCTTGGTATAATTTAGACTCCTGGAAGTCAGAGCTTGGAAATGTTGGCTTTGGGGACCAGAACTCTGAGGATACCTTGGCCAACCTAGCCAGTGGGAATGTAAGGGTCACAAAAATAAGATTTCCAAACTCTGCTTAAAAGGTCACTCTCTGGGTCAGGAACTCACATGCCTGTTGAAGCATACAGAAGAGCATTAGGACATGGTATCATTATAAAACAGTAAATTTTCTTACCGAGAAGGGATTCCAGATAAAAAAGGCTTGATCTGATGTTGACTACCAGTGAATCAGACCTTGGGTTTTCCCATCGGTGTTCTTGCATAGACTCCTCCTGATCAACCTAGGATCCAAGGCTGATTGGCTTCCTCAGTTCCAACTGCCATGGAATCTTCTTCACTGAATGCCAGGAGGTGCCATGCTGTGCAGAAGCAAAAAAGGGCAACTCTACAAGTTGCCACTCACTCTTGTTTTCTGAAACAGGCTTTCCAGTGTCTCAAGCCTTGACTTTCAGCATTCCCTCTGCTACATAAAGTAACACCTATGAATTTTTTTTGTCTGTGTTTGGGTCTGTTTTTAGAAAAGTTACAATACTTCTGCGCACATATGGAGGGCCTTTCCCTGACATGTAACTGATCAAATGTTAAAGTGCTTCTGACAGAATGTGCTTTCCCCTCTGAAAAATATCTCCACGAATAATGGAATAAGAGACAGGCAAGTACCTGGCTAATCTTTTCCTCACAACCTCCCCACATTCTTACCATGCACCCAACTCTGCTTTCAAGTTCTTTACCTCCTAGCACCCCCTTTGCCTCTTTCTGGAACTAAGGCGTATTATCTACATGGGACAGAGGAGTGGAACAAAGTCACCAGTGTGAATGTTAAGAGAGATTTGTGGATGTCAAAGATTGCAATTGCTAAATACCATGGACCCAAAAAATGCCCATGAGATATTGAACCATTAAATGATTGTCAACATTAGATGGGAATTATACAGCTGTCCAGATGTTGGTGGGGTGTAAATCTCAGCACTACTAAGAAATATAGTGAATGCTGAGGGATGACAGGAATTGTGTGACACACACATACACCCAATGTTAGTGGACTGTAAGGGGTCATTCCCACTTACCTCTTGATTCGATTCCTGAACCGATTCCTGAATCCAGTTCAGCAAACAGAGTGGTGCCTACTATGTTTGCACCCGTTTCAGGAATTGGTGTAGGAAGCGACAGCTGTAGCTTCCCCGCCATGCCTCTGTCCATCCTCCTGGCCATACCAGGGGCAGAGGAATGGCTAGGATGGAAGGAGAGGGCCAGGCTTGGAGGACTGAGACATGCCGGGATGAAAAGAGAGAGGCAGACCATGAGGACGGAGCAGGCATGGAGGTATGGCCAGGAGGCTGGGGAAGCCGCTGCCAGTGGGAACCAGGGCGGATTCGAATCCAGTTTTAATCTTCCAAGTTCCCACTTGGGCTGAATCGACTTATTTCCAAATAAATCAATTCACCCCCCCCCAAAAAAAACCCATTTTACCAGTATCTTTTTGATGCAAGTTAAATGGGTAAAAATGGGTAAAAACCATGCCCTCCCTTTCCGAATTGCTTCAGCGATTTGAATTAAATGGGAACCATGGTGGTTTAAACCGGATCATTTGGAATCACAATCCTGTTTAAACCATAGTGGGAATGAGGTGTAAATCTAAGCAGCATAGGCAGCATTGTAAATGGTGAGAGATGATGGGAGTTGCAATCCAACAACCTTTGGAGGACTGCATGATATCTATCTCTGATTATAACCTTGCATCCAATTGAGAAACATCCATTCCACAAAAGATTTTATTTGCAATGTTTGAAAGTTATCATTATTATCTGGAAGCAGTCTTTGTCCTGAAAATGAATTCTCTTTCGAGGCAGTAACTTTCTGTATTGCTGGGTGGGGTGGAGACTATCTTGCAAAGGGGCAAGAAAATCCAATCGTTCAAAAAGGTAGGATCAGTACAACACAGTGTTGCATTGGAAACAGATATCCTTTCCACAGACGAAATAGCTTCTGGTTAAATGACAGCACCATTCAAGATGTCTGTTATCTGTTGAATCTTGTTCCTTGAACAGTTTATAGCTCACACACAGAAGTGTCTGTGACTGTACATAATGTAATGGCCCATAGATTACATGGCAAGATTACTGCAACTTGGTGAGTCATCTGCTCCAATCTCTTCTAGCGTTATTTCACGGTTTAACTTTTGTTCTTCAAAGTCGGTGTTCTTGCACTGTTGTAGGCTGTATACACCTTGGTGGACAAAAGTTAGAAAGGACAAATTATATTTACTTATTAAGCAAAATATTTATATTTCTCCCAACATCCAAAGATCTCAATTAAATGAGTTTAAAACAATAAATAATGATACTGATTTTAAAAGATTAAAACATATTCAATGATTTATCAATTAAAAACCAAGCAATTTAAAAGCAGTTAAAACTATGGCCCTGTACAGACGGGCCCTTTGCGGCATCATGGTGACGTGCTAGGGTTGCCTCGGGGCAGGGTGTGCACATGCCCCGCAACCCTAGCACATCGCCATGATGCCATAGCTGTGCAGCACCGTCCAGACAGTGCGCACAGCTATGACATCACTGCTGTGCGGCGTCCAGATGGAGCCACACAGCAGCGACATGCTCACACCGCCACCAGCAGTTTGCAACGGCACAAAAAGGAGCCGCTTTTCAGCACTTCTTTTGCGCAACCACACTGCATAATTTGGTTGCTGTGGTGCAGCAATGCAAAAAAGAGAGGTGGCTGTTGTCCACCTCTTTCTGGTGATCCGTACCCCGCCCATGTTAAATAGTGCAACCATAAGACAGGCATAGCATGGATAAACATCAGTTAGGACTGAAGACTATAACAACAACAACAACAACAACAACAACAACATTTTGTCTTGGTGCTGAAATGATTCCTCACAGGGGAGTGCCCTGTGCCCCATAAAGGGTCCTGTACCCTCACATAGCCATGGTAACCAGGAAATACATCAAGATCTACACATAGATCTTCCAACAGCCACTAAGGATTTCTAACACTGCAATATCTAAAACCAGAAAATCCCATCCCCTTTTCTCAGTCCTTGGATGATTGTGTGAAAGAACTTGTGCTCTTGGTTTTGGAAGAATGAATCATAGATTTCTGGGCTGAATTCATGCTCCCAGGCACTCTGTTCCTTAAGTTGTATCAAATGTCTGCCTGATTGAGCCACTGTTCAGAACCATATTAGTGAACCTCAGCGATCTGGAACAACAAAGTAGATCCCATCACCCTTAAGTCTATTTAGTCATCTTCTATGTCTGTGGTCACCAACCTTTGGTTCTTATTTATTTTGGACTTCAGCTCTGGGATGCCACAGTGAACTTGGCCAACAGTCAGGGATTATGGTAGATGAAGTCCAAAACATCTGGAAGACCAAAGGTTGGGAACCACTGCTCTATGGGATTAATTGTATAACACCCAAAGTTGCCCTAGAATTGGACTGTAAAGAACACATCTATGTTTCCTAGCCCTCAATGAGTAAGGGTGTCTGGACACATCCAGATAACCTGCTGAGACAATGGCCAACTTGTACAAGGTTTTTCATGAATTGGGATTATTTATTTATTTAGCCAAAAAATATCCACAACATTTGTACATAAACCTCAAACACAATTGTACTGAGCACGTTCTGTCATATATAAAATACAGTTTTATACACAGAAGCATGGGTTTTTTTGGGGGGGAGGGGATTACATGCAAACAAGAAAGAGCAGTTTTTTAAAAAAAATATCCCCCCACAAAAAGATGCCAATTGTGAAAAATTGTCCCGGTACACACCACCAGGATGTGATATCCTGGCGGTGATAGTAGGGCTCAGGACCACGCACCAACTGCATGGTCCCGAGCCCTATTACATGCAGGCGGTGGAGTAATGGCAGCGTCCTATCCACACAGGCGCCACCATCTTTATGTAATGGACATCTGCATGTCGCTGCACATCTGTTACGTCACGAGTGTGCCATTGGTGCACTTGCGACATAACCAGGGCGCTGGGAAAAGAACCCATAAAAAACGGGTTCTCTTAACTCTGAAGGGATGTTGCACAGTGTAGCGGCTGTGGCATCCCTCCAGAGTTAAAATGGGCACCTGCAGACTGCCATTTTCGGGTGGTCTGTCCTGTGCCATTGTCGACCATATGTAGAAATACTCATAATCAAACGAGAAGGAGAAAACGTTTGGATTTTTCCATCTGCATTTGCAAGTACAAGCTAAGTGGCGATTTGCATTCCTTGTGAGTTTTATTATATGAAAATTAGCCCGTTTTCCAATGAGGGTTTGGACACTATCATTGGATGGGCCATATCCTGGATATTGGTTATCTCTGCTTTTTCATCTAAGGTAGTTTGAAAAAACATGAGGGTGTTTTTTTTTATCTCTGGCAGGCCATCATAATTGGTAGATGGGCCACCTTTTACTGAGGTACAAGACAAGACCTATTGCACTGAATATGATCTGTGAATGGTTTGTCTATTTGTTACTCTGGCTTCAACACCAAATTATTACCTGATCTTACGCAAAGTCTGGTCCCACAGTGGTGGGTACTTACCTAAGATGAAGCTTAGAATACAAGCCAAGCAACCGAAGTAGAAACCACAGAATGGTATTAGACGATTGCCGTGTATGTCTACTATCGTCCTAAGCTTGATGAATGTAATCAGCAAAGTGCAGAAAAGAAAGATTCCTGCAGGCAAGGAAGACAGACCTGGGGTTATATCCATCCTCGGAGCTCATGCTTTTGGTTCTTTTTCTGTTCTTGACCATTGCTTCTCTGAGCCCCCTCCTTCCAAAGTTCATAGACTAATAGAGCTGGAAGAGACCTCAAGGGTCATCCAGTCCAACCCGATTCTGCCATGCATGAAGACCCCCTGCAGATAGACATCCAGGCTCTCTCTCTAAGCAGGAGACTCCACTAGACTCAATGGAATCTCTCCTGTTCCTTTGAAGGCTCAGCAACCTATCTCTCCTTTCCACCCCTTCCCACTTCTAAACTCACATGTTGATGTGGGTTTTTGGTTTATCTCCTTAATTGTTGTTTCTTAATTTGAAACCAAAGATGCACGAGGAATTTCATCTTGGTGAATTCTGGTGTGAACTGACCTGATCCTCATCTTACAGACTAATGTCCAGATTGGCGCATTTGTCCTGCAGATTTTGCACTCCATGTAATTTCACAATCTCAGGTCTCAGATCAAAAAATGTACCAAAAATGCATTTTTAAACACACATTTTGTGACAGGATGTATCCAAATGGTTAGGCCTAACCACAGCACACTGACTGAGTTAATGGGATCTTGACCAATCTATATTATGTAAATCTCACTGATTCAGTGGTTTTATTCTACCCAAGGCTAACAATTAGATCTAGTCCAATATATTTTAAAATTAATACTTAAAGATGAAATGTACATGTCAATACATATTTTCTGTTCAAAACATTCGGAAGGGACATGATATTTTCTCAAAGGAGGTCCATACAACCTCTGGAAATGGGGCAGGGGCAAGAGGGGCTAAAATTGGTTCCCATACGTCTTCCTCTCTGCCTGAGACAGTGGCATCAATAGGGTTGGCATCACCTAGTCCAGTAACTCATGGTATCACTCCTGCATTAACGTCCTCCCATCCCACACCAGACATAATCCTTAGTCATTTTTATATTAATGTTATTAATAAATCCTAATTCCGATTTATCACCAAACGTAATGGCAATAGTTGTGATATGAAGAACTGGCAAAATTAGAATTAAACCTTTAAATGGCAATAACATATGCACAGCCTAAATGTATTCACATGCACATAGTTCCATGTGGTTAAAGTGAACATTTGGTAAGATGGGATGTTTTAAAATAAAAATTTAAAAGTATATTTTTTTAAAAATTAAAAATATCTAATAGCGAGTGTCTGTTTCTCAACTTTGTCTGCATGTGCTACAGAGGAACCCTTCCCCATGCAAAGTCTACTCTTGACCATGAAGCTTCAGTTGTATTATGTTTCCTATTCAACTCTATGGGAATCAGGCATCTCACACAATACCTGTGATGAAGTTAGCCACAGATGAAGTGAAGTTTTCATCTAGGTTGACGTTCCAATCCGTAATGCAATTAAGCACTTCCCACATCGAAAGCAAAGCAATCAAACCAGAAATATCAGCTACTATAGAAAGGGCCTGGGCAGCATCTAAGAAAGCTAGAGGAAATATTAAAAGAACAATTAAGCATTGTTACAAATGTTCGCTTCCTTTTTGGAATTACATAGGTAAATATGTACCGTTCACATCCCAGTTTGCATTTATAGGCACATTCCGTACTGACTCCAGCTGTGTCTACACTGCAAAAGTAATGCAGTTTGATACCACTTAAACTTCCATGGCTCATTGCTATGTCATTCTGGGATATATTTTCAAGCCATACTTGAATCCATGGATAAAAAGTCTGTGGATACGGAAAGCCAACTGTATTCCTTTCTAATGCAAAATTGTAAACAATCTTGACTATTTACAATTTACACAGCAGCCATAATCAGGACTGGCCCTACCATTAGGTATATGATGAAGCAACTGCCTCAGGTTGCATTGATGGCATCTTCTTGGCTGATGTGATGAATGGTTGGTGGAAAACTGTACTCCATTGCCATTATTGTAGTAAGGTTCTCATGCATGTTCAGAAAGTCTATGCATGGAATGGAGGCTGCCACCATCTTGCCCCTTGCTTCAAGATTTATGACTGACTCCTGAACAGGATGCCTAGTATTTGGGGATAATTAGTGTCTGGGTTGTCTATTTCTTAAGGGTATACCCCAGTTTTCCATATAAAATGCCTAATGTGTTTAACAATAAAATACGTCGCAACATTTACTGCACATTTTGGGGTTAGCTTATATAAATCTGTTTACTCGGAGATTGGAAAATTCATCTTCCAAAAGGATTTTTTTCTAGTTACTCATCATAGTGTTTTAGAAGTAATTTACTGCCATTTTTCATGGCAGTTTTAGAAACATCTTGCAATCCTTCTTGCTTTTTCATTGATTTTCATTACTTGAAAAAGAAGCACAGGATTGTTAAGGGTTTGGCCTTAACATTTATATTTAGATCCTATAAAAATGCATTCAAATACTCTTTAAAGGTAACCTTTTAAAGTAATCACAACATGTAACTGCTTACACCAATAAAGTAAATTTGGACTAAGTCAGCGGTGGTAATAAAGACTTGGATGGATCCATTCATATGACAGGGGCAGCTGCCACACTGCCAAATTACTTTGGTTTAACTTCACTTCACTGTCATGGCTCCATCCTATGGAATCCTGGGATTTGTAGATCGCTGTGGCATCAGAGCTTTTAGCCAAAGCAGGCTAAATATCTACCAAAACTATAAATCCCAGAAGTCCATAGCCTGGAGCCATGGCAACTGAAGCAGTATCAAACTGCATTAATCTTGCAGTGTTGACACAGCCAATATTGTAGTGCAATGATCCCACTTTAACCCATGGCAACACCCTATGGCAGTGATGGCGAACCTATGGCACATGTGCCAGAGGTGGCACTCAGAGCCCTCTCTGTGGGCACATGTGCCATCACCCCAGCACAAAGTTTTCCAGAGTTTGTTACTAGAAAGCCAGAGGGACACAGCACTTTGCAATATATAAGTGGGTTTTGGGTTGCAGTTTGGGCACTCGGCCGCTAAAAGGTGCACCATCACTGTCCCATGGGATCCTGGGAGCTTAGAAAGAGCCACTTAGAATTCACAGCCATAGACCTCTAACGGCTCACCAAACTACAAGCCCCAAGATTCCATAAGATGTTGCCATGACAGTTAAAGCAGAATACATATGTAGCATTATTTTGGTGTAATGTCTCTACATCCTTTTCAGCCAAAAGAATTAGCAATTTCGTTGTCCTAAAAGTGGGATAAAAGTAAGCCAACTATAGGTTTCTTACTGCCAGGGTCAAAGAGCTCATTACAACCATTCCGATCACAGAAGTTCCACAATCCCCTTAGAAGGTAGCCTTCTTGAAACCGGTACCAGAGCAGTAAAGGAGTGAGAGTAGAAATTATGAGCATCACAAAGGCGATGGCAGACATGCCGCGGAAGACAGTTCTTTGGGTTTTCGGTGAGCAGTTCTTCGAGATGATCTACAGAAAGATCAAAGTCTAGCATCAGATATTTTATTTTATCTACATATTACTCTAATTTCTGCAGATTTTTTAAACATTTAATTTTCATTGACCTATTCAGTTACAGAAAAAGAAAATATATTTCCCACCTCTTCCCCCAATTTCCAGTTTAAATACATAACCTTTGCATTTCCTTCCTAGGACTAGACATGCTCCGATTGATTTCTAACTCTCTTATATGTTCTTATTTCTGTGACACTACTTTATCTAGTATTCCTTTTTCTAAACCCCTCAAGCTTATATCATGAAAATTTACACTTTTATACAATATAATTCGTTCCCATTTCTTTTTTCTTCTTATCCACCGACACAAAGGACGGGAAATATTTGACTCCTTAAGTTTAAACTAATTTCCAAAATTTGGTCCTTCTCAAAAGCAAGATAGAATGATATCTCTCAGTTAAACAAGAACATCTTATGCACCATCATATCTCTCTGGAGTTACCACTAGCTTTCCACCTCTGACAACAATATGCCCCACTGCCTCCTTCTCTCCATACTCTTCAGCCGACACAACCCTGGTTGGTTTCTATGCCTGCCTTTGTGATATTGTCAATGATGTCACAGATTCTACCCAGTGCCAGCCTCTCTGCAATGCCCTTAGAAACCCCCAGTTCTAATGGGAGGCATGATAGGCAAACAAGTTTCCAAGTGTCCTGGTTGGTCAAGAACAGCCCTGATCAGTTCTCCATTGCTCCACTTTTTCAGCTGCTTTTAGAACATCACAGTTTCCTCTTCTCCTTCCACTTTCCCTCTCAATCCTCAGTTTAATTCAGTTGCGGCAAACTGAGTTCCAAGTGGAAGAGTATTATGCATTCAATTAATGTGTGGGATGGATAGGAAGAGATAGAAGGGTCAAAATCTTGCTCTTCCCAGTAGGCTCAGGCAACAGCAAACTGCTGCGGCCCATGCTAGCTTGTGCGTTCTTCCTCATTAACCTTTTTAGCCATCTTGACCACACTTTGATGTTGCTTGGCCACATATGTCCCAGTTTTCCCCTGGAAAATGTTGAGGAGCGTGAACAAGTTGTTTTTCTGGACAAGCTGTTCTTCTGATTCCCTATTCCTCACACCCAATATTCACTGTCACTCAGGATCACACTAAGCTAGGATGGGAGACAACTGGCTGAATGAAACTACGTGCGAAAGGGATCTAGGAGTCCATATAGACCACAAGTTGAACATGAGTCAACAGTGCAATGTGGCAGCTAAAAAGGCCAATGCAGTTTTAGGCTGCATCAATAGAAGTATAGTGTCTAGATCAAGGGAAGTAATAGTGCCACTCTATTCTGCCTTGGTCAGGCCCCACCTGGAATATTGTGTCCAGTTCTGGGCACCACAATTCAAAATTGACACTGAGAAACTGGAGCGTGTCCAAAGGAGGGTGACTAAAATGGCGAAGGATCTGGAAGCCATGCCCTATGAGGAACGACTTAGGGAGCTGGGGATGTTTAGTCTGCAGAAGATAAGGTTAAGAGGTGATATGATAGCCCTGTTTAAGGGGGTCATATTGAGGATGGAGCAAGCTTGTTTTCTGCTGCTCCAAAGAACAGGACCCGGAACAATGGATGCAAGCTACAAGAAAAGAGATTCCACCTCAACGTTAGGAGGAACTTCCTAACAGTAAGGGCTGTTCGACAGTGGAACACACTTCCTCAAAGAATGGTGGATCCTCCCTACTTGGAAGTTTTTAAACAGGTGGCCATCTGTCGGGGATGCTTTGATTGAGAATTCCTGCATGGCAGAATGGGGTTGGACTGGATGGTCCTTGCGGTCTCTTCCAACGCTAGGATTCTATGATTCTAACTAGAGGAAGGAAGAACAAGGATTCCTCACTTGCTTTTGGCTTCAGTGTCAGAAACAATTTAAACCTGAAAGCTTCTTCCAGGGCCGGCTCTATGCTTCATACTTTCTCATTGGTGTGTTTTTCCCTTTTGCCATGACACTCCCCTTCCAGCTACTTTACTGAGCATCAGCTGCATGAGAAGAAAATCATCCATTCTGTCTCTAATGGGAGCATGGGAATTCTCGTGAATGATATTTCCATCTGGTTTGGTGGAGGGAAGTCAGAAAGATTCCTAGGGAATTCTGGGATTTGTAGTCTGGTGAAGGATGCAAAATTCCGCACGATGCTCCCTTGAACTACAGCACTATAGCTCTTTGCCAGAGAACTCTCTAAGTATGTCAGAAAACTACAAATGCCCACATTCCATGGAATGAAACCATGACAAAATGTTATGAAACTGATATAGCTGGATAGTGTGGATATACCCATAGCCTGTAGCAAAAGACCTCCCTCTTTCAGACTTCCAGGGGTCTCTAAAGAAAAACAATGAGCAGCATCATGGGTATAAAGGTTGCTGGCTAAGCCAATGCTGACAAGTGGAACTTTGAAAATGTTGGCTGAATTATATTGGGAACCCAAACCAGAGTTGACCTATTGAATCCATTGTTGCTGAAGGTTCCATATGAGTTGGTACTAGAGCGTGGTGAATTAACATTTATGTAGATCCCAGTGATTTGATGGATTTACTCTCACAATATGTACTCATCACATTACTCTGGCTTCTGCGAGAGAGAACAGCCAGATACAAATCTATCATATCTCAGCCAAGATGCTTATGGGAACCCCTTTCTCCTTTTTTCAACTGGCCTGTGAAGGAGAGAAGGACGCCAAGCATCTGCTGGACCTAGTCCCCTCTCCCACTTTCTTTGTGTCATGTCTTATTTAGATTATAAGCCTGAAAGCATGGAAGGGTCCAGAATGTTCCATAGTTGTTACAGTAACCAAGAAGAAAGTAATAGAATTTGGAATGGAAGGAAGTCTCAGTTCTCAGAGAGGAAGTCCTCAGCTGCAAACTTCTAAGCCAAGGATAAGCTCCTCTTTGTGCATTGTGCAAAAATCCTGCCAGCGAAGTCTCGGTTTGCTCCTCCATGAGGAATGGTCTTCCTTTAAGAGGAGGAAGTACAAACCTAAAGAGCCCCAAGTCTACAGGTTGAGCGATGGGGTGGAGTGAAAACTTGGCTTCAGGATTCACCATCTTCACCATCTTCTTGCTTGTCATCACAATCATGGACCATCACTGGATCTATGTCCAGTCAGAGAGGCAGTCTTATTACAGTGGCATTTGGAAAGTCTGTAAGAAGCTGGTGTGTGCTGACATCATTGCTGTCTCACGTAAGGCACATTTCTCCTTTTTCACAGCTGTGGAGCCCTTGGGGCCATCTTTGTTTTAGAGCATATTATAGTACTGTATATGAAGTTTTTCTACATGAGCACTGACTCAATCCTGTGTTACAAAGGGGTGGAGGATGGATGAGTTTTACTCACTGCCTCTAATCCTAGCCAAGGCTCCATATGAGTTAGTACTAGAGCGTGGAAAGGGTTTTCATGGCCGAGAAGGGATTTGGAAAGAGCAGCGAGAACTGAACACTTAACACCCCTTCTGAAATCTATGCATTTGTTGCCAGTTGATCTATGGTACCCAATTTAAGGTATTAGCATTGCCATACTGAGCTCTACATTAAGCTCGGGATCCAGATTTTTCAAGGACCACCTAAGACAGTACTAACCTACCAGGAATTTGAATTCAGCTGCAGAAGCTCTGTCATGCCTTGGAGTAGTGTGGCCTGTAGGGCTACCATATAGACAGGGCTTTCCCAGGGGTAATAGCCTATTAAAATGGTGAAGGGTCTGGAAACCATAAAGTCTTATGAGGAACGACTTAGGGAGCTGAGGATGTTTAGTCTGGAGAAGAGAAGGTTAAGAGGTGATATGATAGCCCTGTTTAAGTATTTGAAGGAAGAACATATTGAGGAGGGAGCAAGCTTGTTTTCTGCTGCTCCAGAGAACAGGACCTGGAACAATGGATGCAAGCTCCAGGAAAAGAGATTCCACCTCAACATTAAGAAGAACTTCCTGACAGTAAGGGCTGTTCGACAGTGCAACACACTCCCTCGGAGAATGATGGAGTCTCCTTCCTTGGAGGTCTTCAAACAGAGGCTGATGGCCATCTGTTGGGGGTGCTTTGATTGTGATTTCCTGCATGGCAGAATGGGATTGGATTGGATGGCCCTTGGGGTTTCTTCCACCTCTATGATTCTATACTCCTTCTCTTCTTCCTCCTCTTTTCCTCCTCCTCTTCCATGGCCACCACCATCAGTATAACCAGATTTGAGAGCTTAGATTCAGGACCTTCCAAAGCAAGGCACAGCAGCCATGATAGGATTCATACATTCAGCAGAGATTCTTCATTGTAAAGAACTGTTGGGACAATCTTGCGGTTAGCTCTCTCAACAGGTTTGGCTTTCTCTTGCCAGTGATACATTCCATTCACAGGTAAGGCATTTAGCACTTTGGCACACATCTGGCATCTTGATGTGGAATATTATAGAGAAATATTCATACTACTACTGTACTTTAGTACTATCCATACTACTTTAGCCAGCTACGTATGAAATAGATACAGCAGAGACCTACCACATCACAGACATATGGTACATGACAAATAATTAGAAATGCGTGCTTTCTCGGTACAGATTTTAGACACAGAAAGAGAGGCATGTGCTTGTCTGTTTTTGTGTTTGTGTGTGTGAAGAAAGACAGAATAATACTGCAGTTTCCCCTTCTTGGTCTATAACAAGTTGTCTTTTCTTCTAATCCCTTTCTATCACAGCCAATGTTCAAGGTGCAAAAACACTGTTGGTTATGGCTCTTTTTTCCGGTTTTGTCGGCGTTTCATTTATGACATTCACCTACCGCTATTCCTCAAGCTTTACAATATACCGGTACCTCATTTCAGGAATGGGATCTTTTATCACAGGTAAAAATATCACATTTCAATTCACATATTACCAAATTCTACTGAGTCAGATCCTTTTAGCTGGAGATGCCAGTGGTTAAATGTCTTTGGTTATTATTTTAATGGTTGAAAACTATATTTTCCAATTGACAGAAACCAGGAGGAAGAGAATCCTGTAGAGATAAAGAAGCCTTGCAATTTGGGACTGTTTTTGTGCAAAATATGCTTGGCTTTTTTGGTGTAGGAAACAACGTTTTCTGCGTGGAAAATTGTTCTCCTCCATAGAGAATCCTGTTTGCTGCACAACAAATTGCAAATTTGTGCAGAATAGGTTCCCAACTGTACCATTTTCTATACAGGAAATATCATTTCCTGTACAGAAAAACAATGTTTCTGATCATAGATTACACATTCATAATTGCTTTAGTGAATTCCTGCCAACAGCAACAAGAGTGAGAGATGAGAAGAGACCAAGAGTCCTTTATAATTATGGATTTGTAAGAACTAAGTCATAGTAACATCTGTAAAGCCAAGCAGTAGTGAGAAAGTGGGTACCAGATAGCATGTTGCTTAGTGCCATGGGATGTGTTAAATTATATGTGGAGGTAGAATGGGTAGCAAATGCTCTCAAGAAGAAAGAGGCCTCTCCTCTTGAGTCTGGCTCCACACATTAACATACTAATCCCAATATCTGGTTTACTGCCTCTAGTTCAAAGGCTAGGCAACCTTCATCTGGTTGTTAAAGGGCACACTACGGGCACACAGCAAAACTGAGGCTGCCTCCTGAGGGCACTCATCTGCCATTCTGAGCAATCCGTCAGGAGTCAACATCACTAATGCTGTGTTGGAGCACAGGTTCCATGCAACAAAGTTTTGAAATAGATGG
>NC_056530.1:18361630-18375084 GCF_019175285.1 Sceloporus undulatus
AGATAGATAGATAGATAGATAGATAGATAGATAGATAGATAGATAGATAGATAACAGCTCTCAAATGTAGCATTCTCTGAATATCTGTGATCTCTCTCAAGCATCTCTGGGAGTTGCACATTGACATTTCCCTCATGTTTTCCACAGCTGCCTTGGTCTTTTTAGCCATGAGTGTTTACACCATCCGCATCTCCACCCATGGAATCGTCAGAACAGGGAAAGTCACATACCAGTGGGCTTTCTACATTGCCTGGGCAAGCTGTCCTCTCTTCATTTTGAGTGGTGAGATGGAGGAACATTATAGGTTGTGCTTCTCATGTGGAATCTGGTGAGAAGACTGCTGCTTTTATTCTGGCAGGAACCTGCTGGAAGAGAGTGGATATATCAGCTAGATGTTGAATGCTGAATGTTTCAGCTGAATGACACTTAAGAGCAGTTTGATGGTGGGATCAGTTATCTAGAGACGACCGACCCCCCAAAAAATACAATGTAAAACAATACAAAAGCATATAAAGTATAAAAATATAAAATTTTAAAGAAACAAATTTAAAAAGTTAAAACAATCATACATTTAACATTTTAAATGTATTAAAAACTCCAAACTACCTTAAAATCTGAATTGCACCTTATTTGAAGCTCAGATCTTGTCAGTTTGAAAAAGCCTAGCGGCACAAGGATGTTTTTATCTGCCACGTTTTCCAAATGTGGAGAAACCATGACAAGAAGAATCCTGAGCTGATGAGAAACTTTGCGGTTTGGAATTTATTCAGTGTAAAATTCACAGATGGTTGTTTTTTGCAGAAAACAGCATGATCTGCGCATGAAACAATATTTAGTTGATGCTTGATTTGCTTTCCATAAGTTTAGAGTTACAGTGAAGGAAAGGGAAAGGAAATAGAGAAGAATGAGAGGATAAGTGTAGGTTAAAATAAAAGTGGAAAGGTAGAAGAAATAGAGAGAGGATTTGTTTTGTTTTCCTAATTCTTTTGGGAACTCACCTTAATTTTAGGATTATTTCTTTAGACATGGATCAAAATATCATCATTTTCCTCAGATGGCAAGACTTTGATATGCGAAATAATGAGGGGGACAATTGAACTCTGTCACCACATTTCGGAATTTCAGCACAACTTCATAATTGCCAACATGGCTGTGTTTAAGCAGAATGGGTACATGAAACATAAGAGATATGCATGCACCCAAAGTGCTATACCTTCTAAAATAATATCATTTTTACTTGCATGCAGAAGATTAGTGCCTAGGTGGCTATTCATGTCTGGAAGCACCCCCATAGTCTAATATTTTTAAAGTCATTTCGGTTCGAAACAAAATATGTTGATGTGAGGAAGAGAGACAATATTTTTCAGGGCAGGAGTTCATCAAGTGCTGGAGATAATAGCTCAAATGTTATAGAGAGAACCAAGCAAATAGCTCAAAAACCCAACAGCGGGAGGGGGAAAAAACATTTGAAAGCCATATAAGAGGAACGGTTCATTGTCTAACTGTATATGCTCATGTATAAGTCTAGAAATTTAGGTAAAAAAATGGACCCCAAGAAACTGACTTATCCACGGGTCAATGTAAGTATTGTATCTTAAATCTTATTTAAAAGAAGGCACCATCTCCTGATGAAAACCAAGAGTATAATATGTGAAGCACTGACCCCCTCTACTCTCTTATCCATCCAATCTTAAGAGTAAGCACACAGAGTTATGTCTGCTGGAATTTTATAAGTTCTTTGACATTGTTTTGCTTTGCTTCATCCTTTAGATAGTTTGCTATATGCCCCTAAATTTTACCCGTGACTTATCCATGGGTCATAGCAAAATCCATAATTTTGGCCCCAAAACTTGCCCTCGACTTATACATGAGGTCGACTTATAGTCAAGTATATACAGTACAGTAGATGTCTCTATGCTGAAGCACAGAGCTTGAGAAATAAGCAGGATGAACTTGAATTCTTAGCACAGCAAAGCAAATATGATATAATAGGCATCACTGAAACCTGGTGGGATGAGTGCCATGATTGGGATATAGTAACAAGAGGTAAGAAATCCATGCATCCCTCCATATTTGCAGATTTGATATTTGCAGACTTGATTATTCATGCATTTGATTAATATGTTCTCTTTTGGAATATCTAGGTCCTCCATTGCAACTCTATGATCAACTTTAATTAAAAGTTGCACTGAAAGACCTAGAGATCCCTAAAGAGAATACTCTACTAGGCCTTTGTAGCTTCTCCAGTGCAGTTCTATGGTCAGTGTCTGTCGGACGTTGACCACAGAGTTGCATTGGAGAATCTAGAGATTCCTAGAGAGGTGTCCTTTCAGGTAAAAACATGGTGTTTTTGTTATTTGCATTTTTTTCCATATTCATAGGGGTCTTGTGCCCCTAACCCTATATGGAGGGACAAGTGTATATGCTAAGAAATATAAGAGGATGATGACATTGTGGGATTGGGAACATCTCCAGATGTTCTCATCCTTCTTCACCACTGGTTATGCACATTAATTCTGATGGGAGTTGCCCCCCCCCCCCCAACAAAATCTGGAGGCCTACTTATTCCATGCCTCTGCCCCCCAAAAAAGAACCCAAAAGATTCCACCATCTCACTTGCTTCCTCTGGTTCTTTCTCCTTGCAGGTTTTTGTGGACTGATGGCTCACCAGCAGGTTCTGATGCAAGCAACTGCCTTGTCCGACAAAGAAAGCACGACCACCACCTCCTCCACAAGCTGGACCACTGCTTCATCCAGCTTTGTTGAAGAAGAAGATGGCAAAAAGAAACAGGGGGAGGAAGATCAAGAAGAACAAACAGGGTCCGAAGACGCTAGTATAGATAGTAGAAAACCTTCTAGTCCTACGCTTTCCGTAGTTGTGTAATGAGGAAGGAGTGATTTATAGTGATTTACTGATACCTCTCACAAATTGCATATGAGAGAACTGTGTGTCAAGATGGGTGAGAGAGATGCTGGGTGGAGAGGTTCACAGTATGCCCCAATTGCCCTTTCTTGCCTTTATTAAAGACTGAATTATTGTTTCTGATTCTTTTGGTTGTGATTTCTAGTTTTCTGCTTTTTAAAGCATGTATTTCAAATTGTTTTAACGCCGCCCTTCTTTCTTCATTGTCTTGTTCTTCTATTTCCCCTCCAAAAATTCTCTAAACAGCTAATACTGTCAACTGTTGTGATTGTCATTGTTAACTGGCATCGAGTAGACTTCATCTTATGGCAACCTTATGAATGGGAGAGCTTCATGCCACCCTATCCTCAACTGACCTCTTGCAGACTCAGGGCCATGACTTCCTCCATTGAGTTTATCCATCTGTAATGTGGCCTTCCTCTTTTCCCACTGTCTTCTATGCTATCAAGCGTTTGTCATTTGAAGTGTGTCATGTCATCTCAGAATGTGTCCAAAGTATTGCATTCTTGGAACCTATTTATTTGTCTTTTTAGCTGTCCCCAGTATCCATAGAACTCCTCTCTTCAGAGCCAACTGTTGTGATACATAGACTGAAAAACACCTTAAAACATTACATAGGCCTGTTACAGACTGCCAAAATAAAGCTGCTTCAAGTCTCTTTGGAGGTATGCTATTTAAATGATGCCTGGGTCCTAAGAGTCTGGAGGTCGCGCCAAAGCCACACTCCATTCCTAAGCACTGGAGGGCAGCTTTGGTGCAGCTTCCAGATTCTTAGGATGCATGTATCATTTAAACAGCATACCTCCAAAGAGACCCCAAGCAGCTTTATTTTGCCAGTCTGTAACAGGCCTTAGAGATTAAAAATGGCTAAAGTGTATTGAGATTATGGCGTAGTGGTGTGCGTTGGACTATGATTCTGGAGAACAGGGTTAAATTTCTTGCTCAGCCATGAAACTCACTGAGTGACTATGTCACATGCATAGTTACATGTTCTCAGCCTCAAGGGAAGGCCGTGGAAAACCTTCTCTGAACAAATATTGCCAGAAAACCCCTTAGGGTCCCCATAAATCAGAAGCGATTTGAAGGTACACAACAACAACAGTCTGAAATATAACAACTTGATGGAGCATTCTTTAAATTTTGTTGAAATCATATTGAAATCTCCCCCTTCATTCTCTTCAATCATCTGTTAAATTTGTGTATGAAGGGATTAAAAGTCCCAGAATCCCCATAGCTTGGATATTCTGGGAGCTGGCATCTAAAAAGGACTTTTTGCAGGCCCTGGCAGCTTCACCTTCAGTGGCATATCAGGCTGCAGTTAAAAGCAAAAGAGCAAGGTCAGTTTAGGGGAAACAACGATCACACCTTCATTGTGGGAGCAAGATGTCTTTAGTGGAAAGGGGTTAGAAAATAGCTCATCCCCACAGAAGCCACACAATTGCAGTTGGTGTGGTGGAGAAATGAGTGTTAAAAGCACTGCAGAACAACTGGGGGAGTGTGAAGTGACAGGAAATAGTGCACAGGGACTGATTCACAAATGGAGTTGAGGCAGATTAAACAGAACCGTTGACAAAGACCCCCAAAGAGAGAAGCTCAGTTTTGGTGGCTCTACTTGCCTCATCCTTTGAAATCAACAGCTTTGGGCTGACCAAAAAGTCCACACCTCCGATCAAACGTCAAGTCAGCAGCAGACGTCACTTTCTTTGGTTCTCATGAGACAGCATTTTCCCAAACCAGTCTTTCTGCAAGAAGATTCAAGTAAGGACAGAAAGAGGTCTGGTGCTCTCCAACCTTAGGAAAGAGGGAGAATTACAAAGTAGTAAGTACCACCTTGTTCAATATGCATCTTTCCTTTCTGCCCTTGATAGTTACTTGCAACCTTACTCGCCACTATCCTGAGCCCATTTCAGATAAGGTTCTAGATAGCAGCTTGGAGCACCCATGGTCTCTTCTCCCATGGCTTCTGAGGGTCAAATCACACATGAAGGGAAATGCTTATTTCATGCCATTTCGGCACAGTTGCTATTTGCAAATGAAACCCGACTTTACCTTGCACTAAGAAAAAAGCAAGCTAATTTGCCGTACAATGTACTTTATGCAAGGACGTAGCCAGGGGGGGGGGGGGCTTGGGGGGTTGGAACCCCCCTATCAGCCCTGGGGCGTTCAAGCTCCTCCTCCCCCCTCCCCTCCAAAAACCACGGCGAGGGAACAGAGGAAGAGACAAAACAAAGTTCCTCTTTTCCCTCTGCTCCGTGGCTTTAATGGAGGGGGGAGGGAGGGAGGGAGGAAGAAGAGAGGGAGGGGGGAGAGAGGGAGAGAGAGAGAAAGAGTCCCTATGACTACTTTCGCTTTCGTTTCCTTCAGAGTCCGGATTCCACTCCTCCTCCTCCCCCCCTTCCTCCCTCAGGGAGAACTGAAGAAAAGAAGGAAAAGGCGACTTCTAACTTTTAGCTGTTATATCCATGTACAATATATAATATAATAATAAAATAAATAATAAAATAATAAAATAATATAAAAATAAATCCCTTACCCAAAGTGCTGAGGATTAGATGTATTTTGGATTTTGGAGTTTTTCAGATTGGGTATATTGATATACAGTATATGTCAATGGGATATTATACTGGGAGATCATGGGATCCAGGTATGTTTCATATGCATCTCATAGACATAGACGAAGGTAATTGAAGGCACAATATTTTTAAAATAATGTTGTGCTTCTGCATACTGAGCTTCAGCAAAACCCTGAGACCACTAAGCCTTGTAAATTCAATAATTCAGTCATTGATCTAAACCTTCAGGATTTCCAAGTTCCCCTTGAGTTGGGGGTCAGCCCAGATGCGCTCAGGGTCAGTTTGGGGTTTTGAAGTCCAGAGAAAGGAGATAAGGCTCTACTCTGGACATTTCTCCTGAAATGGACTCAGGTTTTCAAAAACAGTCATTTCTGGATTTTTGCAACAACAAAAAAGAGGTGGGTCTGATGCAAAAAGGCAAGAGGCTTCCTTCCAGCCTTGTTTCTTCTCTTTTTAAAAGACAAATAGAATAAAATACAGTTCTGGCCCTTTTCAGCATGTCAATGGGGATGTTTGATGGAGAGTTTCCGCATGGCAGAATGGGGTTGGACTGGATGGCCCTCGTGGGGTCTCTTCTGATCTATGATTTTATGATTAATTAATTAATATATGGAATCAATCTAAGATGATGAATCGGGGCTGTGGAGTCCTATGGCCCTGCTCCGGCAATGCTAGACTGCAGGCCCATCATCCAGCAGCACCACAGACTGATGGGAACTGCAGTTAATAAGGCTGCACACTGCAGAAATAATCCAGTCGACACTGCTTTAACTATGGAAAATCCTGCAATTTCCTGACAAAGAATGCTAAATGTCTCACAAAACTACAATACCAGATATTTGTTGTTTGTTATTTTCTTATATCCCCCTTTCTCCCATATACAGACCAAGGTGGTGATTTTCCATAGCATTATCTATAGTATATCTTTCTACAATGCAGATGGACACCTCCATTACATAATTTGTTGGGGATGCTTTGACTGGGAGTTCCTGCATGGCAGAATGGGGTTGGACTGGATGGGCCTTCTTGGGGTCCTTCCACTCTATGATCCATGATTCTGTAGCACTCTGAGCCTACGTGATTTTAATAGTTTTTAATGTAAAAGGTATAAAGTCTTTATAATGTAAGCCATGCACTGATGGACTATTGCACTATAATTTTTTATTGATTGATTTATACCCTGCTTTTTCCCAAAATAGGATCTCTTAAAGGGGTTTGTTTAAATAAAAAGAAAGGAACGTATAATGGCTTGGAATTAAAAATTATGGTAGATAGATAGATAGATAGATAGATAGATAGATAGATAGATAGATAGATAGTATCTTGGAATTAAAAGGTGTGTGTGTGTGTGTATGTCTCAAAATTAAAAATCCCTCTGGAAGTGGGAATGAAATGTGTGGATGCAGCCTGGGTTCGTAGCTCAGCTCAGATGTTGGAATACAGTGTCTCAAAGCATGAGCAGAGTGTCTCTGAGCATGAACAGAGTGGCTGCCGCTCATTGCTTGAGCAGCTGCACTTTGCTTTATCGAGCTGAATTTATCTGATGTAAACACCTTCAGAGGAAGGGCTCAGTTTGCATCTGCACTGAAAAAATAATCCAGTTTGATGCCACTTTAATTGCCCTTGGCTCCATGTTGTGAAATGCTGGGATTTGTAGTTTGTTGTGGCACCTGACAGATGACTCAACTACAGTTCCCAAGATTCCATTGCACGAAGCCATAACGGAAGTTAAAGTGGTGCCATTAAGGTGTCGCGGGTAAACGCTCGACCCTCTTTTTGTGTCTTGGAGGGGGGCTCTTAGCCTCTCAAAATGGTGGCACTTAGTCTTGACCCTCCCTTCCCAAAATCCTGGCTACGTCCTTGCTTTATGAAACTGGAATAAAAATGGCAGTCAAAAAATATCACTAGGGCTTTCTTTGAAGTTTGGATGCCAGGTGCTGAAGAAGCAAGTCACACTACACTTCAAAATTGAAAATGTAAGCTGAAAAATAGGTTGCTTTTTTGGCAATGCAAAGTGCTACTGGAGAAGCTTCAAAGCAACCTTTGGCTGTGTGCTTTTGTGCCTCTCTTTTCAAGAAAGTGTCCTGGAAATCCAGAAAGGCGATGACGGCTGTTTTCTCTTGGCTACACCTGGGCACCCCATACATTCCCTCTGACACCCTTCCCCTGCCATTTGTAGCAGGCTTACAGCAAGGAGGAGCACTTTGCAAAGGATCTCAAAGATAGATGTCTGCCCAAGGACTGAAAAGTACATACACACAGGGATGTAGCCCGGGGGGGGGGATCCATGGGGTCCGGACACCCCCTTCCGTTAGATACAATAAATGGTGTGTGCCGCCGTGCTGCTGCACCCAACCCCCATTATAATGGTGGTACTTAGTCTGGACCCTCTCTTCCCAAAATCCTGGCTACGTCCCTGATACACATGCATAATTTTAGGGTACATGTGCATATGTCAGCAACAGACTTCTGGCCAACATTTGGTTGGACTCTTTTGACTGTCCCAGTATCCGTAAATTAAAATGTTGGTTCATTGCTAGCAGTACTTGTCTCTTTTCCCTCTCAACTGAGAGCCAGGGCTGCTGTTTCTGATCTCAATAAGACCCCAGAGGTGTGAAAAAAGTCTCCAGGAAGTGGCTTGAGGTGAAACACACGGTCTACTCTGCAAAAGCTGCTGCAAATATCAAATTCATCTCTACAAGGCAACTCAAGATAGTTATCATATTTGTATCTCAGCCCTCCAACCATTTTAAAACTCTCCTATGAGGAATCTTAGGTAGGGCTGGTACCACGTTTGGAGAGGCATTCACACAGTATTATCTTATGGACTCCTCTTGTGTCACAGCTTCTGCGCATCTTCATCACATGTTGGTAGCAGCTGGAAATGCTGAGTTGCCCTAGGGCACTGCGGGAAATATACAGGACAGTCCAATTTGGAGACGTGATGGAGGGGCAAAGATGACACATCTAGTTGTCAAATCTGCAAGGAAGCCCTGTGTTCCTTGAAATCTTACCTGGGATTCCTAGACATATGAATATCCCAGGAAGATGCTGTGAGGGCTTCTGTGTCTTCAGTATGCTTTTTGGGACTTTCCATCCATGTGTTAAATGCCACTCTCTTGTTCTTTCCCCTATTGTTCTTCCAGGTCAGAATCCAGCCCAAAAGACTCTTTGTGACACTCATCTTGACCAAGCCAAGGATGCTGGCTTGCAGAATCTTCAGTGTGCTGCTGACATCCATCAGTCTGGTTCTTCTGCTGATGGCACTGATCACTGACTACTGGATAGTGGCCAGTGATGCAATAAGCTTCATGCACAGCGGGCTCTGGAAAGTGTGCAGAGATGGGAACTGCTTTGTACCAAATATAACTTATGGTAAGGAGCAGTGAGGCAAAATTCTAAATGTTATGAAAGAGTCTCAAGAGGGATTGAAATTCCCATAAGAGATTGCAAAAGAGCCCCTCAAAATTACTAGTCTTTTTAAAGAAAATGCTAGCCTGTGTACCTGCATGTTCCTTGGCTAGGAAAAAAGAGATCTTGGATCCACATGTGTGGAGTGTATCGCTCACACACATTGCTCTGTGCCCTCAAAGCAGCTGTTAGACCCCATTTACTGGCCAAAGGAGAAACAGGAAGAGGCATTGAGATACAGCTGGTCTGGCTGAAATTCTGCACCCAAAGGGAAGAGAAATAAAGTCACACTCCCACAAGCAAAACTTCATTCCTATTGTGTCATTACCATTCCCTGTACTCCCCTGTTTATTAAGAAGACTTGACAGTGGCTCCAGAGCATGAACAGCTACTGGAGGTGTGTTTGTGGAAGGAGTTAGTGAATACCTCTTTGGAAGATCTCTGGAAAAAAGCAAACACATGCATAACCCTGAGTTTTGCATATGTGTGGCACCAACAGGATTCCAGTAAATATCATTTAAATAAAAACTGTCCATCTTATCACAGTGGAGAAGGCTATGACCTTCTTCTTCTTCTGGAATGGTATCTGCAGAGACAGGGGTAAATATGATAGAGGCACAGAAAGCACACTGATCTTCATTGGATTGATTGGAAGGCAAGGCAAGGCAATTAAAACGTCAAGCCAAGTTCACAAATCTTTATCTAGGCAGACTCTTGGGTCCCATCACATCACTGCAGTAAGGAGTGAATTTTAAATAAATGAATAAATCCCTAGTTAACCACACACATCTGTGCTTTCCTTTACAGACTACATTATAGCAACACGTGCGTTCTTGATCATGGCCTCTCTGACAGCCCTGACTGCAGTCATTGTTCTCGTTGCCTCCTTCATGCCTTACAATTGTGGTGTTTTGGACAAGCCCTTGAATGCTTCTGTGGCTGCCATCATAGCTGGTAGGTGTACTCACTCAATAGCGAGTGTCTCTGATCATGGCAGGAGGAGGGGAAAGGACAGTCCTCTGTTTGAAGGGCTACCACCTTCCCGGCTTAGTCTTGAAATGGGCTACTCACTAGCCTTGTCCTACTTTGCAGGGCTGTTGTGACAGTAGCTGGTGTGGGGGAATCAGTGATGCCAGCTTGCATTTCTTCAAGGAAGGGTTTAATAAATATGTAAAACAGGGATGGGCAACTGTGGATGAACAGGGGGCCAACCCAGGAGACTTTGGAAGACTGCACACATACATGTGCCACCAAGAAAAGGAAGAAGTCCTAAAATGTCCACAAAGGGGCATAGGGTAGCCATATGATGTTTTTAGCCTTCCCACCCACTGGCCTTGTTTTTGTTTTAAGTATCTCTGGGCAAAAATTCCTAACTACCCTGAATCTTCTGCTGAGAGAAACTGAAGCATAAGGGGGACACTTCGGGGACCGTTCTCCCATTTCCCCCAATTTATTGAGAATTCTTAAAATGTAGAAATTTATATTCCCAAATTTATTAATTTCCTCAAAGTACGGCCCATAAATACAAGCCATGGGCCACATTCGGCCCACTCTGATGGCGGGAGAAAGGTGGGGTAGAACTTGAATAATGAAATAAATACGTTCTTTGTTGCTTTTCAATTATCGGAGAGAATAGGTGTATTAAAAAACGACAACACCAGACTGAATAAATTGTTCACACATCAATTCAAAATGCATTAGAATGGCCTTTCAAAAATACTGTAACTAGAAAGTGCAGTGGGACCTTAGTATCCGCCGGGGTTTGGTTCCAGGATTCCCCCGTGGATAAAAAAATCCATGGATGCTCAAGTCTTATTAAACATCATGGCAGAGCAAAATGGTGTCCCTCATATAAAATGGACAATCGAGGTTTGCCATTTGGAATTTATACGTTTTAAAAAACATTTTCAAGCCGTGGATGCTTGAATCGGTGGATAAAAAAAAATCAGTGGATAAGGAGGGCTAGCTGTAATTAGAAAGTGTTCCTTGTTGAACACCAAAGGGGAAAATAACCCTTTCCTGTGCATTATTTGACTTTTCCAATGTAACTTTCCTTTTGACATGTAGCTACATTACTTCCAAGCAACTTTTTCATTTCAGGCTCTGCTAAAAATGCTGGTAAGAATCAGATTTCCATCAGCTCCACTGACTTCCTTTCTGTTGCTTTGTAGGATTGTTCAATCTCACAGCCCTTGCTGTATTCACTGCTGAATCCTGGCAGAAGAATGTGAACCCAAAAATCCAAGTCACTTTCCAATGGTCTTTCTACCTTGGCTGGGCAGCATTTCCCATGCTTCTATTAGCTGGTGAGTCTACTGGCTAAAAAAGGAAAAGTGAAATACAAAGGAAGGTCAAACCCATCAGTTTGGTTTTTGGCAGGTGCATATGTTTATTTAGAGCGTTTATACCCTGTCCTTCAGCCAAAGGGGCTCCAATAGTTGTGGCAGATGGCATGTTATATTCCTCTAGCATTTCCTTCTTAAGCAGCTCTGGAGTTGGATAAGCAAAATGTATGCATGCCCAGCTCAAGATGTATGAGCTCATTCCTCTTTCTTCTCTCTCTCTCTCTCTTTCTCTCTTTTTCCTTGCAGGTATATTCAGTCTGGTTGCTCACCTGTGCTCTCTGCGTTCTGGCTACAACGTTTGAGCTTCTGGACCTAAAGATACAACGGCAACAACTCCAAGAGGTCACAATGCCAACCAGTGGCAGCTGGTGGCTTCAATAACAATGTGGTGGTGAAGCTCCTCTGTATTTTAATCCAGATCGTAAAGGATCTTTTGTATGAGCTTATTGCTTGGGCAAATAAGCCGGTTTACCTCTTCTAGCATCAGTTCTGGATCCAGGATGCCCCCAGATGTTATCATAGCTAAACCACCACCAATCTAGGCAGGATGCCGCTGTCCGGATGCATCCCGGGTCAAAGCCTCGCTCAGTCAGCGCTTTTTAGAAGTTGGGGAACTTCCGACTTCAAAAATTGGCCAGCTGAGTGAGGCTTCAACCCAGAATGCAGCATCTCGCCTAGATCGGTGTTGATTTTAGCTATGATTACATCTGGGGGCATCCTGGAACCAGAATTGAAGCTGGAAGAGGTAAACCAGCTTATTTGCCCAAGCAATAAGTTCCTAAGGCACTGAAGTCTATACTCTGAAATAAAATCCAGCACTTTGGAAAACTCAATCAATGGTACCATCTACCACTCTATTGTCAGCACCTGCCACTGCCAAATAAATGGAAAAACCCAGTCTTTCCCTGGGTGCATCTGCTCTGTAGAACGAATTCAATTTGACACCACTTTAAGTGCCATGGCTCCATCACTTCATCTGATGACTCATATTCTCTTCTTTGGCTCCTAAACCAATGCCTAAGGAGGCATTGAAGAGAGAGGATGGGGAGGCACAGGGAAAGATAGTTGGAGCACTGCCTATCCTTCTCCAAGACATGAAGTTGGGTGACGGCTGGTGATGTTCACTTATGGCTTGTAATTTTGTGTGTCCTGGGAGAAGGCTGCTTTTGCAATTGCCTATGCCTCCTTCTGCATCAGAAACTGGTGGATTTCAGAAGGCAAAATCCTCAGCAGCCAACCTGGACCCAGGAAAGGAGAGACGTAAGTCATCAGGGATCTTTCAACACTCAAAGGCTAGTGCCATGCTTTGGGCCTGTGTGCCGGTCTTTGATGAGCCAAATCCTGTCCATGACCTTCCCATTCTGCAAAGCAAAACAGAAAGAGTTTGGGTGCTGGATCACATCTAGGCTGCATCTGCACTGCAGAAAATAATGCAGTTTAGCACCACTTTAGCTGCCATGGCTCAATGCTATGAGATTCTGGGATATTTAAGTTTCTCTGTCACAGAGCTCTGATGCCACAGCAAACTACAAATCCCAGGATTCCCTAACACAGGTATGAGGTTGAGATCATAAGGGAGAAATGAGACTTTAATTTCCCCCAGGTATTAACTCTGCAGTTGCAGATCTGCTGTACACCCAGAAGCCACAGAAGCCAGACTGAGATGCCTCCACATTTCACAAAAACAGTGGCTCAAACCCACTTCAACTGCCTTTTTGGTATTCTGTGAAATCCTGGGATTTGTAGCTTGGTGAGGTGATTAGATTTCTCTCTCAGAGAGCTCCAGTAAACTCCCCTGAATTCCGAAGGTGGGCTATAAAGTCAAGGTGTCTGGGGAACCATTAGCTCAAGGGAGTGGACTAGAGCTCTCTACCAGAGAATTCTAAGCACCTCACCAAACTACAAACCCCAGGATTCCAGAAGATGGAGTCAGGACAGTAAAAGTGGCATCAAGTGCAGCTTCAGTCATGCTGGAAATCCCTTCTCAGTTGCTGGTGGCAGAACCAGTTCCCACCTTGTCATCGGATACTTGCTCCAGCCAAAGGTGGGTCCGGTTGAGGATCTGCATGCGAGTGTATCCATAGTCCTCAATCCTCACAGCACTCCAGTCCCTTGGTTCGGGGACAAAGGGATCGAGCCGCTCTTGGCAACCCTGGATGAAGAAAAGAGAAACTGATTTAGAACAGTCTGGTTTTAAGGGAT
>NC_056530.1:18375094-18376066 GCF_019175285.1 Sceloporus undulatus
TATATATATATATATATATATATATATATATATATATATATATATATATATATATATTCATTCTGTGTGTGTGTGTATTCTCTGTTCAAAATATTGGCTCGAATCCACTTGGGCAGTTATGAATGCCTAACCTAGCGCAATGGGTTCCAAACCATTGGTATTCCAGATTTGGTCTTCGGGTTCCATAACTCCTGACTGTTGGCCCAGTTGGCTGGGGCTTCTCTGAAGTCCAAAACAAATGGAGGACCAAAGGTTGGGAAGCACTGACCTAGAGTTATGCATTCATGGCTGTTACATATTCACAACTCCTATGGTCAGGGGATATGTTGGGACTGTGAAAGTCCTCCAAACCCCACTTAACTGCTGTTGCGAGCAACAGAGGTCTGTTCCCCTGCCAGTGAGAAAGCAGATTATATTCTCATCCAATTTCCTTGTGTGAATAATCTCTGGTGGGAGGGGAATTGCGAGAGGGACCCCGCTTGTGCCTGTTGCAATTGGGATCACTCATGAGATGGAGTGGGTTGAAACAGACAACTGCTTCCCAAGTAATGAGGAATGGACCCTGTTGCTTGCAGCAGCTGCTGTCCAGTAAATGGGGACTAGGAAGAATGGGATGAGAGACACAGCTGTCTAATGATGGTGGATTCCAGCCATTTTTACAGTTGTTTATTATCTTAAACTGATTTTATTGTACGGCATTCTGAGATCTTTGTATATGCTCAGAAGCATGCTGCTATTCTTGGTTTGAGCCTCCCCCAAGAATGCTCTTGCCCCAAATTAAGCCAACCCCAATTCCCAGATCTTTCACTTACGGCCGATCCAGTGATAATATGAACAGGGGCACCAGGATTGGTATATGGCGCCTCAGTGCTGCCGTTGTAGACCTGGAGCAAAGAGAAGGTGAGAGAAAGAGATGAGGGCGAGGAAAAATATCGTCTGAGGAGCTGAAGAACATGATTCTGTTCATGGCAA
>NC_056530.1:18376076-18392157 GCF_019175285.1 Sceloporus undulatus
GATGATGATGATGATGATGATGATGATGATGATGATGATGATGATGATGATATAGGGATCACCCCTGTATCCGTTGGACCAGTACCCATGGTTTCACTTACCCATATTTGAAAAAAATATGTTCTCTCTAGACATTTTCTAGTTCCTTCAGCATGAATCTATGGTCTCCATGCACCAAATGTGGAGGACCTACAGAATCCTAAAGAGGCATTTCTAAGTCCTACACCACGATTCTATGGTATGATTCCACCAAATGTTGACCATAGAGTTGCATTAGAAGACCCAGACAATCCTGGAGATGTGTTCTCTCTAGGCTTTTCTGGGTCCTCCAGCAAGATTCTATGGTATGTTTCAGCCACAAATCCTTCGTTTCAATAGGGTTCTATTTGAGTTTCCATGGTAAGTCCAAGAATGTATCCCCCATGGATATGAGGTCCTACTGTACATTATTAATAAAGTAAATAATAATTATCAACATTTTTCATATTGGCTATTAGCAATTATTCAATAAGCATTAGCATTATGGTCATTACCGTCAACATCATCTTTATTGATACCTGACCTTTTCCTCCAAAATCAAGATGCAAGACAACATACAAATTAAGCCAAACTTAATTCAGATGAAAAGGTATGCTAAAATATAATTGTAGTACTGCCAAAAACTTTAAAACTAATCAAAAATGTACAATAGAAAAATAACAGAAAGATGACGAAGACCAAGAACAGTTTCTCCCTTTTTTTTGATCAGAAGGAAACTGGAATTTCCCCCCAAGTCTGGAATTACCTTATAGTTGTAGAGCGGCCAGAGCCTTTCATAGGAGTGTTCATGGGCCCAAAGCTCCAGATCTACTCCTAAAATCAGGGATGAAAAAGGAAAGTGAACATTTGAGAAGTAGAAGATGAGAGCAAGAGGAACCTTACCTAAATGTTAGTCTCTTGCAAACTACTAACACCTTTGTTTACCACACACTTCAGAATTTCATTAATTAGATCCCCTATCTTAAATCTGATGCATCATTTTTGGAAGTATGACAAGTCTATGAAAGCTCATGCTAAACCTTTCTTCCCATAGTTAGTCTCAAAGGCGCTGCAAGATCCCTTTGCATACTGATATTCCAGACAAACATGGCTACGTCTGTGACTGCTATCTCCTGAACTATGGGGCTCTCCAGGCCACCCCAAAGGGAAGGGCTGGAGGTGCCCAGTTTTCTCTGGAGGGGTTTAGCAGCACCCAGACCAAGCAGTGTCCCTCTGGACCCGGACCAAAAACAACCTGGGAAAACTGGGTTCTTCATGGATCGCAGGGACGTCATCAGTGCACCATTGGTGCACTGTGATGCATCCATGATGGAAGCGTGGCACCCGGAGGTGCGGACACTGCACTGTGCTTGCGTCATGCACATGCACGGCATATGGACGACACCACATAAAGACGGTGCCACCTATACGTGCTAGGATTCCAGAGCGTGTGAACCTTAGAACTGGCCCCAGGCCGCCGCAAACCGGCGGTCTGTACTGGGTCTGTAGCACTCAAAAAGATCTCTAGTAGAGAATTCCAAATACCCCTCTAAACTGCAAATCCCAGGATTCCACAGGATGGAGCTTCCATGACAGTTAAAGTGATATCAACATGCTATGACTGGGCAATGTAGATACACTCCATGTGTTTTCCTGTGGTCAGAGAACCAACGACCAAACTCTTGTTTCCCAGAGTGGTCTTATAATGGACTCCTTCTTTAGAATCAGTACTTGAAATGTAAAAGGGAGGTTTGGGTGGACAGACCCAAAAGACAGAAAAAGTGAGCCCAAGACTTAAGACCTACCATATTTGTAGAACAAATCCTCCAAGCCATACTGGTGAGAGTCAAGTCCACAGCGAACCTGGAAAGCAGGGTGATTTAAAAATAATAATAATAATAATTAAAAACCCAAATCAGTCCAATCATTTCTGGACTAATTGGTTAATGGTTTCTCCTTCCTCTCACTCACAATGCTTTCATGCTGCGTGCAGTCATCCTTGTCGTTGTTGGAGCAATACATGGGCCGGTGCCCCATGGTTATGATCCAAGGGCATTCCTTGCGCTGTTCCGGCTTAGTTGCCTCCTATCGTAAAGGGGAGAAAGGAGATTAGCATAGATATACATATTATTGGAGTTGTGCATGTAGAGGGATCTTGTAGCACCTTTGAGACTAACTGAAAGAAAGAAGTTGGCAGCATGAGCTTTCCTAGATTTCAGTCTACTTCCTCAGATGCTTTTTTGGCATGGTCAACCTTAAAAGAGAAAATTAACTCAGGGCCAAAACTGGGCCAAACCACACTGTAGAAAGAATCCAGTTTCACATCACTTTAACTGTCCTAGTTCAACGCTAGGAAATTCTGAGGATTGTAGTTTTCTACAGTTTAGCCTTTTCAATCAGAGAGCTCTGGTGCCACCACAAACTACCATTCTCAGGCACCGAGCCGCGGCAGTTAAAGTGGTGTCAAACTGGATTATATCTGCATGTGTTTTGGCCCTTTGGCTCAAATTTCAGAGGCATAATTGCATGAGGTTTTGTGCTATGCACTGGTAAAAAGATCTGGTTTTCAAACATCCCCCCTGATGTTGGACTACAACGGCTCCCAATATTCCTCATTAATGGGTTTGCTGGAATTTGCAGTCCAACAAAATCTGCAGAGGTGTGTGATTTCTCTTTTCAGAGATGGACTAGGACTCTGGAGACAAAGGTTCAAATCTCTGATGAGTTGGAAATGACTTGAAGTTGTTGGAAACGACTTAAAGGTAGACAATAACAAACAGGTGAAGAACTGCACCAAAGAAGAGAAAAGGCTGTGGAGTGTAGCAGCAAAAATACAAAACGCACACACAAACCCAGAGGAGAATCTCCCCTTTTAGTTTAGGACAGTTGCATGAATAGTACATTGAATTTACTCCAGTGGAAAGGATTGCACAGTCCACCAGCCTCTACTGAATCTGCCCATGACCAGGTCCCAATCCTTGCCTGTAAATCCTGCTCCAGCCACTGGAACTGCTTGGCTACAAGCTCCCGGCCATATTCCAAGTAGAAGTACACCTCGGTAGAGAAGGAGATGATGTGAGCAGGACCAATGTCCCAGCTGGAAGGGAAGGCGGGCAGTCAACAACCCAAGGGAGGAGGTATGGCAAACCAGGTGGAGACTTTTTAAAAAGTTGATCACCTTGAAATGCAGTTAAACTAATCATCATCATCATCATCATAAAACCCCAGGATTCTGGGCCAGAAGGTACTCACCTGTACCAGAGGCTCTCTGTGTTTCCAGGCATGCTGAAACGATTGCGGTAGTTGGAGAAGTTACTGGAGAAGAGAGCAAGGGAGACAGTTAAGCAGAAGTGGGCTGTAGGAAAAGGACATTTGCAACAGTTACACGTATTATTTTTTACATAAACAATGAACCTAGAATGCAAAGCTGGGAAATGTTGCTGTTTTGAATGACAACTTAGGGGTGTCGTCATCTGAAAAGAGAACTTTTCCAAGCTCTGGAACCTTATTAAAAAACAACCCAGCAGGCAAATGGAAAGAAGCATGTTTCTCTTTCCGTCTCTGCATGCTGTTGAAGCACTTTCGTTCTCTTCCAGTCGTAAAAGTATGGGAGAGGATTGCAAAAGTGTCCCTTTTGCCAAGCTGGAAATAAACTGTTTGGCAAAAGGGACATTTTTACCACCTTTTCCTGTGCTTTTACAACTCGGAGAGAACAAAAGTGCTTCGATGTCATGCAGAGACAGAGAAAGATATGCATGTTTCCCTCTGTGTGCCTGTCAGGTTGGTTTTTAATATGATAAGGCTTTAAAAATTGGAAGAAGATTCCTTATTCCTGCTCTTAGTCATGGACTTAAGATAGGTTGCTCAGGTCAGTCATAGGATTCTGCTCATGCTCAAAGGCCAGTGAAAAATAAACCCACAACTGTCCCACCAATCTCCAGTCTGCAAAATATCAGGCTTTCTGATCCGCAAATGTTGAACTCAACAGAAATTCATTCCACAAATAACCCCCCAAAAACCATCAACAGGACCACACTAGCAAAAAATCTGCCTGCTGGAGGCTATTTGGGGCTATGAATTAATCTTTGAAGAACAACGGTTCAAGTCATAATCTTAAAGTCATTAACATCATCTCCAGAAACAAACATATTGAGGGGTAGCCAAGCTGGCCCTATAGCAAAGTACAATAACATCCAAAATCCACAAAGCAGTAGTACCTTTATTTGGCCAACCAAAATATACAAAATACATTTTGTGTAGTTTGGTTGTACATAGTATAGCCAAAATGGCTTTTCCAGATATTCATCATTGGTTGGTCTATTACTACTTACTACTTCTCCTCATGGTTCCCTGGGCAAGTCATATATGGAACCAAAGCTGCCACAGCTTCGATTTTCCTCATGAAGGCATCTCCAACAAGAGCATTATTCTGTAAGACAGCAGGAGGGGGAAACCAAGACTCCTGAGAAGGCACAGAAAAAAAAAGACCCCACCACAAAACCTCATTGCTTTGTCCCAGCCTACATTAGGAGACAGAGAAGAACCTCATCAGGTCTTAGGACTTTAATGGAGACAACAATTACTAACTTAAAATGCGTCCAGAAAATAACTCACTATGGTGCTATACAGATGGGTGGCATGCAGCTGCCCCTTTTAGCCCCAGATCGGTGCCACAGCAACTGCATGCAGCTGCACAAATCCGCTCCCTGAAGGGAGCAAAAGGAAGCCGCCCAAGCAGCTCCTTGGAAGGGGTGTCATAGGCATGCCGATACGCTTGGGTGCTGCACCACAGTGGCATCATGCATATCAAAATGGAGCCATAGGGGCGGGATCACGGCATCGAGCATGCGGATGCTACGCCGTGACTCTGCCCACAGGCCGGCACAAAGTGCCGGTCTGTATCCCCCCTAATTTATTATCCTGACACTATCCTCCTGGAACCCAAGATGGCTCACAAAACAGTGACCAGCTGGGTTAGGAAACAGCCTCTATGCATATGTAACCATTAGTAAACTTTTCTTTAAACTGCAAGCTGCTTGTGTTGTTTTTTTAAGTCAGTCTCAGTTCTTGAAGAAGCATAGTTAGAGAAGAACACGTTTCTGCCACTCTGCTAATTTAAAGCTAGACCCTAACAGGTTTAGCTTTGATATTTTTGATATTTAAATATTTTTGTTTCCAAATCTAGCTGACTTCCCACATCTTACCGTGTCAAAGTCGTAAGCAAAATCCCCTGCAAAGAAAAAGAGAGATCAGATTCAAACTAGGGGAGGGATGATTCCTCCATCTCCTCCAAAGTAGGTAAGGATTTAAAGGACAGCCATTTGGGAGGACTATTCAGTCAAAGCCCCCGACACTTGTTGGATCGTACCCACATGAAGCACCATGTCATACAATCCCAATGTTGTCTCCCGCTGCAACCGAGGCAAGGACTGCGGGTTCAGCAAACCCATGTCCCCGAAAACGGCAAAGCGGGGGCTCCAGGTGGTTGTGTTCAGCAAGGCCCGGAAAGTGTAGGGTCTACTCCAGCCCTGCTCACTCCCACAACGATAGGCTGCAAAAGAAATAATGTATTAGAAATAAATTATTATATTTATATTGCTACCTCTTTCCCAATCTTTCCCAATCTGGGACTCAAGGTGGCTTCAAACAGGTACAGCTACACCATACAACAGTTTAAAATATCAATATTTTATCAATCGTTTCAATCAATATTAAAACTATTTAAAAAATTCTAAAAGTGTTAAAAAGAGACTCCTTATCCATAATCTGAAATATTCCAAAAACCAAAACTTTTTTTCGTGGATGTAGAGACACCTTGTAGCACCTTTGAGACTAACTGAAAGAAAGAAATTGGCAGCAGGAGCTTTACTAGACTCAAGGTGCAAAACACACTGCAGAAATAATCCAGTTTGAGACCACTTTAACTTCCCTGGCTCATTACTAGAGAACTGGGAACTGTAATTTATTCTGGCACCAGAGCTCTCTGACAGAGAAAGCCAGAAGACTCACAAAACTACAGTTCCTAGCATTCCCTAGCACTGAACAAGGGCAGTTAAAGTGGTCTCAAACTGGATTATTTCTGCAGTGTGTTTTGGACCTTAAGTCTACTTCTTTAGATGCACTAAATGGATCTGAGGAAAGCTCCTGCTGCCAACTTCTTTCTTTCAGCTAGTCTCAAAGGTGCTACAAGATTTCTTTACATACTGCTTTTGCAGACTACACCTAAACTATACATGGCTATATGTTTGAATTCTACCACTAGAGGAAGCTCTGCTCTTTGTGAACAAGAGCTGTATAGCTGTATAGAAAGAGAGGAGGGATCCCCAAGGGTGAAAAGGAGGGTGTCTTTGCATGCAGATGCCTCCATACCACCTTTGACTTGGTGAGTCCCAAATCAGGGGGGGGCAGGCTCAAGCCAATGTGAGGCAGAGCATCCAGCCCCTTACCATAGCGCTGTCCAGGCACCAGGCCACGGAGGGTGACTCTGTGGATGAACATGGCGCGGCCTAGCTTCCCTCCATCCACAAACCGTGTGGCGCTTCCTTTGGCCATGTGGCTGAAGGCCTCTCCTGGGTCCTGGCCAAAGATAACAATGGACTTGGCTCTGTCAAAAGTCGTCCAGGTAACCGTCATGGAGGTTGGTTCCCCTGCAGAAAGTAAGAGCAGCTGAATGAGACTGAAGGAATGTCAGAAGTAATAGTGAGTGCCTTGCTGTTGCACCGGGTGGAACAGTGGGACCTGTGTGCAAAAAGCTGCCCAGCATTGCAATGGAGGACTCAAGGTAACTGGGGGACATCAGGGAAACTCCAGGGCTAGAATACACCAGGCTGCTTCACGCAAACCCATCCCAAATCTTGTTGAGACTCAATGGCTGTGAAACTCACCTGGATAAGAGAGATGCACCTGCTCAGGTTGTGTGGAATGTAAACCTTTGCATCCCAGGTGGAGGAGGCAGAGGAAGAAACCATAACAAACCAGTGTCTCCATCTTATTCATGGCCCTCCTTGATATGTCTTTCTCTCTCTCTCTCAGTGCTGTCGAACCCTTTCTGATGTGAGCTGAGACTCAAAGCAGAGGAGAAACTGGACAAGCAGGCAGTGTTGCTCCAGGCTTCTTCAATAAGTCACGGGTTGCAGTGTTGTAATCTGTTGACACACACGGTTTTCCGTCTCAGGAGTCTGGGGCTGGGAGGACAGCATGTCCTGGGTCAAGAGAGGTTAAAAGAGTCAACGCAATTCTAGGCTGCATCAATAGGAAGATAGTGACCAGATCGAGGGAAGTAATAGGGCCACTTTATTCTGCTTTCATCAGACATTACCAAGAATACCGTGTGCTGTTCTGGTCACCACAATTCAAGAAGGATATTGAGAAGCTGGAGTGTGTCCAGAGGAAGGTGACCAAAATGTTGAAAGGTCTGGAAACCACAAAGCCCTATGTGGAAGGGCTTAGAGAGCCCAGTATGTTTAGCTTGGAGAAGGGAAGGTTAAGAGGTGACATGATAGCCCTGTTTAAATATACACAGGGGTGTCATATTGATATTGAGGATGGAGCAAGCTTGTTTTCTGCTGATCCAGAGAACAGGACACAGAGCAATGGATGCAAGCTGCAGGAAAAGAGATTCCACCTAAATGTTAGGAAGAACCTCTTTATTGCAAGAGCTGTCTGACAGCGGAAGACATTGTCTCAGAGAGTGCTGGAGTCTCCTTCTTTGGAGGCTTTTGAAACAGAGGTTGGATGGCCATCTGTCTGGGGTGCTTTGATGGTGAGTTCCTGCATGGCAGAAGGGAGTTGGACTGCAGGGCCCTTGGAGGTCCCTTCTACCTCTAGGATTCTATCTACTTTTCCTGTTGCCATGGGAATTCTGCAAACAGATCCAAATGGTAACCAGGGCTGGGAAAACATCTTTTCTGCCCAACACTTTCCAGAATTGTCCGGCCAGGGGTTTTGGGAGCTGCAATCCATAAGGAATGACTTGAGCGACAACTTCATGGCCAGAAAAACCAAACAAAAAAGAAAGGTAAGCAGAGCTGGGCAAGTACCATTCTCTGGACTACATAGAAACCCAGTGAGTGACCTTGGGCAAGTCACACTCTCTCAGCCTCAGTGGAAGGCAGTGGTGAGAAAACTCCTCTGAACAAATGATGCCAAGAAAACCCCACCATCAGTTCCCCTTAGGGTCGCCATAAGTCGGAGAAGACTTGACGGTGCTCTCTATATCCACAGATTCAGCCATCCACAGATTGAACCTAATTTTAAAAACATAGATTCCCAAAAGCAAACCTTGATTTTGCTATTTTATATATGGCACTCCATTTTATTACACCATTGTATACTGTATAATGGAAGCATGGATTTTTGTATCCACTTCAGATCATGGACATAAACCCCACCAAATACCAAGTCCTGTCTTGTTCTGTCCAAAGTGCAATCACCTTAATTGAATCAATTTGTCTTCTTGGGAAAGTTCAGGCTTGATTTGCTCTTCTACCCATTCATTTATCTTTTTAGCAGTCCATTGTATCCTATGGCACCAGATTTCAATTGAGTTCCTATCAGCATTGGTCACTGTCCAACTTTCACAATTATCAAGAGAAAGTGGTATAACAAGATACATCCAATTGGTTTAATTATAAGATACATCAGACGAAGTGGGTGGCAACAATTTATTATTCTGCCTATTAGTTTTGGAAATGCAACCATTCTTTGCAGCTGGGCCTTTGGTATCTCCTGAGCTCAGATCCCATTAAATACAATGAAGTAGTGAAATGGTGTGGCTTATAGAAAATGGCAAACTCAAGGTTTGCTTTTGGGATTTTTTTTAAGGGGGGGGGATATTTTCAAGAAAACCAATATGCCTGTAATGATTTGAGTGTTGGATTACAGAGGCCAGGGTTCGAATCCCTAGTTGGCCATGGAGCCCAGGTATCCCAAAATCCAAAAAATAAAACACTTCTGATCCCATGCATTTTGGGCAAGGGAAAAACAACCTGTATTAAAAAGACCAATACAAGCAATGCGGTAGATGAAAGACCCCCTTTCCCTTGAGCAAGCCACACTCTCTCAGCCTCAAGAGAGGGCAATGGGAAACAAACCTGGGCAAGAAAACCCCAGGAAAGGTCCATCTTAGGGTCGCCATAAGTCAGAAACGACTCAAAGGAACTGTTGCTGTTGTTGCATGCCTTCAAATGTTTCTGACTTATGGTGAACTTGTCATGAACTTTTCTTGGCAAGGATTTGTTCGGAGGAGGTTTGCCAAGGGCTTCCCACAATAACAACATAAAGGGAATGAGAGCAAGGGCTGTATCCCTTCCTAGCTTGTCTGTTCTTCCTCATCCATCATCTCTGTCATCTTGATCTCACTCTGATGCTGCTTGATCATGCATGTCCCACTTTTCAATTCTGAAATATCGGAGGGCATGGACTCTAGGGAGATATGTTGAAAATGAAAGAACAGCCCAGTTAGGAGAGTCGACATGGCATTCACTGGGAAGGGAAGGTCTTTGGTTGCATTTTCAATTTGAGAAGTGGAAAACAGCTTCTACAAACAAAAAGGACTGGTTTTCCCTTCACTGTATTTAGCTTGGGCTTTGAGACCTGAAACTCAAACTCTCCCCACCCTATAAAACAGACACTACGCCTATCTAAGCTGCAAAAACCTGAGAAGTGGAACAAGGTAAGTTCTCAACCGACTGAAACATAAATTTGGATGTATGTTATACTAGGATGGAGCTACGAGTGGCATCAAACCGCATTATTTCTACAGTACAGATGCACTCTTGAAAAGATTCAAGGTGTTTTTGCTCATTTATGTAAAGTTTTACACTTTTGATTTTTAGATTGTCCTCTCTTGGTAGGTTTTAAGGTCGAACTGATGATGTCTGTGACGTGCCATGTAACTTTTATGGCGCTATATAAATAAACATGACTGATGGTGGTGGTGAGGATGGTGATGATGATGATGATGATGATGCAAGGTTTCCCTCACTGGGTTTTCATTTTATATGGACATATTGTTCAAGTCATTTTAAACATATGGTGACCCCATGGCAATCCTATCACGGGGTTTTCTTGGCAAGATTTGTTCAGAGGAGGGTTGTCTTTACCTTCCTCTGAGGCTGAGAGAGTGTGAGTTGCTTAAGGTCATTCAGTGGGTCTCCAACTCTCCATAGCTGAGCAGGGATTTGAACCCTAGACTCCCAGTGACCACTTTTGGTCAATTTTCAATGTCGTCCTCCTTCAAAGCTAGAAATATGGGGACTGTAAGACAATTTCATGGGAAGGGGAAGAATGTTTATTTGGGAGAGCAATGCCCTCATTTGCCCCCATATTCTAAAGATACACCCTTATAGAGAAGGAGAGAAATCCTTCCACACAGAGGACATCATTTACTTTATTATTATTATTATTATTATTATTTAGTTAGGTTTTTTTAAACATCAAAACCATCCTTTGCTCGTGCAATTCAAAGAAACTCAAGACTGACGCTCTGTACCAAAGAACAGACAAGAAAACTGAACCAGACTTTTAAAAGCATTAAATGCAGCAAAAGCGGTGCGCAACCTGCCTTTCTGCCAAAAGGGAAAAAAATGCCACTCATGACACTAAAAGCAAATACAATCAAAATATAACACATGTGAATCAAAACATAATACAGATTAAAACAGGTTAATTAAAAAAATGAAACAGCGATCGCTGTTGGCACCATTTGAACTATATATCACAGTGTATGAATTACCCCCATTGCTAAGCCTGGCTCTGTGCTCAGTTTTTGTCCAGCTTCTTTCACAGCCATGCTGCCTTTTTCTTAGGGAAAGAATAAACACTGCCAAGCCTTTCTCTGGGATTATGTAACTACAATGTGCTACAGGATCCCTTTGCATGCTGATTTTCCAAACGGCTGTACCTTTGGATTCCACAGCCTTGCTGTGGAAAAGAAAGCAACGGGTGCCGTAATCCTGCTCTGCTTTTTCTCAGCTCAAAAAGATTATGTTCCTCTATTATGCTGCTGTTTGGCGCATATCTGCCCATGCTCAGTCTGAAGGTGGGTGTTGCCTGTTTAGCCGAGCAGGAAAAACTGAGCTGCCTTTTTATTTCCGGCTTGTACTCAGCTGGACAGCTAGGCCTCCATGCATTCCTCCATCGTACGTCAAACCCTAGACTTTAGACCCACCAGAGGAGAAAAGAGGTAAGTGACATTTCCCCACATGGTAATGCATTTTGTCTCTAGATGTTTATGGACCTGTGTGTGTGTGTGTGATAGAGAGAAAGTAAGCAATGAAGTGTTGTTGTTTCATAGGGCAGAGTTAGAATCGTAGACTCATAGAATCGTAGAGTTGGAAGAGACCAGAAGTCCAGTCCAACCCCATTCTGCCATGCAGGAACTCTTAATCAAAGACCTTAAGGCAAACCTATCATGGGGTCTTCTGGAGCTGAGAGTGTGTGCCATTATAGGTATGTTGCTGGCCTACAATGCCCATCCTCTCCTAACCAGGATATACTATGTGGTGGTCTTATAGGAGTTTCCATATTAATATATTAAGACATGCATATCCCTTGAGGGCTTATAGGAGTTTCCATCTTAATATATGAAGACATGCATATTCCTCGAGGGCTTATAGGAGTTTCCTTCTTAATAGGCATGCATACGCCTGGAGGACCATTGGCCCGGCTGGGAGAAATGCAAGACAGGTGGTGTGCAACAGCATGAGTTTTCCCACTGGGTTGACACCAGTAGGAAATGGTACCTCCCAGAAGGAAAGACCGCCCCACCAGGGAACCAGTGGCAAACGACAAATCTCTATTCCAAAATGACTTATCAAAAAACATTTCCTTCCTCCCTTCCAGACACATGACCACAAGTGAGCACAGGCATGGGGCCAGTAAAGAGCAAGAGAATATCGGTGGATCTCCCATGCAAAATGGAAATCCAGCCAATGGAGGATTTGAAACTGCTTCCAGATGAATTGCTGGAGCTGATCCTGAGCTGGGTGCCAAGCCGGACCCTGGTGAGGCGCTGCCGCTTAGTGTGCCGCAAGTGGAGAGACCTCATTGATAGACCCACCATCTGGAAGCTTCAATGGGAGCGAGACCCCTCTAAGAAGGCCACCCTGGAAGCAGCCAAGCATTGTCCCCCAATGGATTGGTGCCGAGTCGGTGTCCTGCAACCCTTTGGGAGGAATCTCATCAAGAACCCCTGCGGAAAAGGTGAGGCAGCTGGACAAGTCAATGGCTGGGAGGGGAAAGGTGACCATCTCTGACCTTTTAGAGATGGAATTCCACAAGCAAACATTTAGGTGGTTAGCTGGACTGTCAGTCTTTCTGTCTCTCATGCATCATGATATCAAGGTGGAGTGCCTAGACCCACTGCAGAATCAAAGCAGTTTCATACCACTCTAACTGCTATGGCTCCATCCTACAGAGTCCTGGGATTTGTTGTCTTGGGAGGCACCAGTACTCTTTGGCAGAGAAGACTACAGATTTTGTTAAACTACAAATCTCAGGATTCTCTAGGATGGAGCAACAGCACATAAAGTGGTGTCAAGCTGTATTGTTTCTGCAGTGTAGATGCTCCAATAGTCCTGATCCGCAGACATAATGTCAACAAAATACAGACCAATCATATATTAACCAGAAATACTTGGATTTAAATCAGCTGTCACCTTCTCCCTGAACATACTCTCTCACTATGCGCTGTATTTCCTGACATCCTTTGGGTTGTGTCCACAGAGCAGTTCCGACACTGGGAGGTCCAGCATGGAGGTGATAAGTGGAAAGTGGAAGACAACAGGGGCCACGTGGAAGGAGCTGAGGCCCAGAGCTGCTTTGTCTCTTCATTTCTGTGAGTTGTGAAAGGTTTTTCCAGATGATTCATTGTCACTTTAATGTCCTTATCGCTTGAGAATCCATGCTGAGTTTTGCTTTACAGCACCCACTTGATTTATCCCTAAGCCTTGGAGGTGTTTCTTTTTCCAGAACTGATACAAGAGCTTGGTGATATGAACATGTTGTTTTGGCTGGGAAATGTGTGAGAGTGCTGGATTTCTAAAGCAGAGTAATCAAATTGGCAAGACAGAAGCTGAACAACAGCCAGTCCCACACTGCATCCATGGGATTTAGCAGCAACGATAGTAATCTTAGGTCAAAAACACACTGCAGAAATAATCCAGTTTGACACCGCTTTAACTGCCTTGACTCAGTGCTGTGGAATGCTGGGAACTGTAGTTTACTGTGGCACCAGAGCTCTCTGACAGAGAAGGCTAAATGCCTCACAAAACTACAGTTTCCAGAATTCCCTAGCATTGAACCAGGGCTATTAAAATGGCCTCAAACTGGATTATTCTTTCTGCAGTGTGTATTGGATCTATGGCCCGCTACAGACAGGCACCCAAGTATATACTCTGTACGTACTAGGGTTGGCTGTGGGCGTCTTTTAGACGCCCGCAACCCTAGTATGTACAGAATATGTACAAAATGGTGGCGCACTGTTCACACGGGCACCGCCATTTTGATGTAATGGACGCCTAGCGTCCGCACTTTGCAGCGCCCAGGTGACGTCGTGAGTGTGTCAATGGCGCACTGTGGCGTCACTGGCACACCGCAAAAAGAAGCCGCTTTTTGTGGCTTTTTCTTGCCGCCGCCAAGCCGTGCAGTATATCAGCTGCGGCTTGCTGGTGGCACAAACGGCACTGCCGCCAGACCGTCCTTTAAAGACGGTCTGTGGCACACCTAAGTCATTGCAAAAATGTTTGAAAGTAGTGTTACCTGTAGACCCAGCATGGTGTAGTGGTTTGAGCATGGGACTGACTCTGGAGACCAGGGTTCAAATCCCTATTCAGCCATAAAACCCACTGGGTGATCTTGGGCAAGTCACACTCTCCTTGCCTCAGAGGAAGGCAAAGTCAACCCCCCCTCTGAACAAACAAACAAATAAACAAACGGGAAGTCTCAAACGCACAAACAAGCGTGCATAGGCATACAAGGTTTGCTAACTTTAACAGTTTTTGCCTTCTGTCCCCAAAGGTGGTGCGCAAAATCTCAAGTGATTGATTTGCTGAAGGAAGGCTTCTGGGAAGAACTCTTGGACACCTACCAACCTGATATTTTTATTTCTGATTGGTGAGTTCTACTGCTCTTCATCTCCGTTTCTTATCAGTTTACGCAAAAGCGGAGAGAGTCATTTCCACTGGGCATTTTACCCAAATCATGATTTTGAGTCCGCTCCGAATGGAGAATTCAATTCACTGGACTCATCGTTCTCACTACAAAGCCTGTCTTTTTATGAACATATGCATCCAGTTTTTCTTCAGCCATGCGCCTAGTTCCCACTGATATTTTTCAGGGGTATTTTGACGCAGACTTTCCTTGTTCCTAGTTCCCATTGCTGTTTTGAATTGGGGTATTTTGAGTCAGGCTTTTCAAACAACTACATGACTGGCCATCTGTGGTTTTTAAGTATATTTAAAGATAGCTTAGTGTATAGTTTCAACTTATAACTAAGATAATTAAGGAGGAAACGTAGATCCTTGTTATCCGCTGGGGTTTGATTCCAGGATCCCCTGTGGATAAAAAAAATCCGTGGATGTTCAAATCTCATGAAAGACAATGGCATAGCCAAATGGTGTTCCTGATATAAAATGGAAAATCAATGTTTGCTATTTGGAATTTACACTTTTTTGGGAATATTTTCAAGCTGTGGATGCTTGAATCCATGGATAAAAAAATCCGTGGATAAGGTATGTATGAATGTTTGCATTGATGTGATAAAGTATGACTGTTTTGTTTTGCTGTTGGATGAACAATTGTGGAACAAAGTTCAGGAACCATTGCTCTAATGCCTTCAGGAAACTTCCATCTTTCTATAACCTGTTAGTTCTTTGCTCGTCTGTCTCAATCGTCACCAAAGATCTCCTCCATTCTCCGCAGGTGGTGTGCCCGCGAAGACTGTGGGTACATTTACAAAATCCAAGTCAGCCTTCTGGCAGCAGACCGGACTTCTGTCATTGCTATTTTTGCAGTTGAACCAGATCCAATCCCGCGGTGGAACGATTCCAAATATCAACAGGTCCTCTTTGCCACTACAATCTTCAAAATCTATTCCGCTCTTGTTATGTGCCGGGATTCCCTTTGGGACACAGAAGAGATCTCTAGTTGGCCCTGACATTGAGATCTCTCCCATCGCTGCTGGCTGGAGAGATCTGGGCAGACTGAAAACCCGTTTCCAGAAAGCCCCGAAGAAACAATAAGCAAGGTTTTCTGTAGCAAGAGATCGCAGATCTTTGCTACAGTGTGGGACAGGCCCTCAGTTAGTTAAGCTTTGTCCCTCCTCATCTCGGACATTTCTCCCCTAGCATACATTTATTTATGTATTTCATTTGTATGCCGCCTATCTCCCAGAGTCAGACACAAGGCAATGCCCAAAGAAAGCTCATTAAAAAACCTTAACAATAAAAATTCAAAAGCAATTTAAAGCCCACCAATTAAACAGTATAAAATCATTTAAAAGACATACAACCATTTAATAAATAAATATTTATTTATAAATAAATAACTCCTCTCTATTTGATTTGATTTTTCCTAAGATTTAGACGGTTGGCCCGCCATATTTGCAGCTTCGACTTTTGCGGATTTGATTATTCGCGGATTTGATGAATATGTTCTCTCTAGGAATCGCAAGGTCCTCCAGCTTGACTCTATGGCCAACTTCCATGAGAAGGTTGCACTGGAGGACTTAAAGAGAACACCTCTCTCGGCATTTGTAGATGCAGTTCTGCATGCAATACTATGGTCCACATCTGGCAGATGTTGACCATAGAGTTGCGCCAGAGGACCGAGAGATTCCAAGAGAGATAGTTTTATCTGTTAAAAAAATAGCTTTTTTAAAAAAAATATTGCAGTTTTTCCACATTTGCTATATAGCATTACAACAAGTTGCATCAATAAAAGTATAGTGTCTAGATCAAGGCAAGTAATAGTGTCACTCGATTCTGCTCTGGTCAGGACTCACCTGGAATACTGTGTCCAGTTCTGGGCACCACAATTCAAAAAGGACATTGAGAAACTGGAG
>NC_056530.1:18395157-18410518 GCF_019175285.1 Sceloporus undulatus
TAGTCTTTGCAAAATGAGCAATACATTTTAATGATTTCTTGTAGCTGGATAATTCCATCCCTCCCTTCGTCTGGACATCTCTGGCAGATAGCACCACTAAACTGAGTTTCAAGCCATTTGGACAAATAAAAGAATTAATGAATGAATTTGTTAGCTGATATCGGACTCTGGGTTCCTTTGGGGTACATTCCTTCTATCTGGGATGGCCGTCCTCTTCCACCGAGCGCACAGCTTCGGGAGGGATGCACATGGGGCAGTGAGGGAGGAAGGGGGCACCCGCCTAGCCAGCCAGGTCAGCCGAATCAACCCTGCCTCGTTCCATGGGAGAGGAGGCAGATATAAACTATATTTATTGTTGTTATTATATACATTTTTTGTCTTTACCTGGTGACAAGCTGTGCATTTCATAAGTATTTTTTGTCGTTCACCTCTGGAAAAGTTAACTTGCCTGACGGTGTGGGATTGTGGGCAGTCGTAAAACGTCCCCAACATCCATGTTGCAAATGTTTGTTCTGTCTTTAGTAAAATCCTCACTAGGCCTTGTATCCCTTGAATCCCAAGGAAATAGACTTCTTTGTTCATGTGAGGCTAGTCCTGTTTCTTGAAGATGTATTCCCTCCAATGTCTAATCGGTTAGGAAATCTGGAGACTGGAGATGTAGTAACTTCTGGGAAGCGTAGGTGCTCCTTCCGTCTCAGTGCCGGCTATTTGGCCAGTTTTATGGGAACGTTTGGAAGAGAGCAATTTGTTATACACTGTTCGTTTATGGCTTCATTTATCCACGCGACACTCTTTTTCTACCTGATTGGTTTTCTATCCCATCAATTTTGTTGATCTACATATAAAGAAATACCTCATTTATATATGACAATGCCGTTATTTAATAATAATAATATAATAATAGCAAACATCTCCCCTCCCCCTGGACTGTGAAGAGCTGCCCCAGCCCCCCAACTGCATACACACACACTTTGCAAGGCAGTTCATATCTTCATTGGTTACCCCTTAAAGGGTGAAAGGAAAGAGAGGCCCAGGCAAGAAAGGAAGAGGAGGAGAGGAGGAATATGGAGGGAAGGAGAACCATGGTGCCCTTCACTGGGGACAATGGGGCTGCATACGCAGAGGATTGTGGTATACATTCAGAAGGCCAGTGTCAGTTTCAAAGGAGCTTATCAGACAGGGCATGGGAAAGCCTTATCCTGTCTTTATCCCATCGTTTGTCATATCCGTTTTTTCATCTTCCTCTTCCTGCCTTTTCATCTCAAATCTGCAAGAAGAAAGAATTATATTTTAATTTGGTTTTAAAATTTGATCACGTTTTTATATTCCAGGTGCGGCCTGATCAAAGCAAGAAATTGTCATGCCATATCTGAATAAATCTGTGTGTGTGTGTGCGTGTGCCTTCATGTTTTTTTAATCTTTGGATACTCACAGTTGGGGAGGAAGAACTGCTCTGAAAACGAACGGTTTTGGTACTCTCGTATGATATCGTTGTTGTATTTTGCACGCTCCTTTTCCACGTAGCCCCAGAAGTTATTTTTCCCAGATCCTTACTATCACTGCTGGCAGACTGTTCTGATCGAAGGATCGGTGTAATCGACGGTTTATGATGATACCCAGACATCATAATAATAATAATAATAATACATTTTATTTATAGACCGCTATTCCGCAATGATCATAGATTGTGCAGAAAAAGATTGCAATAAAATACAAATACATGGTTCTATCTGTCCTTTAAAGCCAGAAAACACACAGTGGTAGAGACATCCCTTGGTATCCAGTGAGCTTTGGTTGCAGGATGTACCAAAAAGTTTAAAAAAGGTTCACATAGTAAGGATAAAACATATAAGATACAGTATATGAAGATAAAAATAGCCCACATGCTGTTAAAAGACTGTTCTGCACACACACCCAATCATCAAAACTTTATTGCTTTTGACCAAAGTGCAGATTGTTGTTTATACTCCACTTTGATTTTCTACTGTTTCTTCCAGACTCTAGCATCGTTTTTGTTGCAGAGCACATGTGGAAGCCACAACGGCGGCAACGTTTGTCGTGGTTGCCAGTTTTAATGGCGCCACTGAGAGGCACAACATTCAGGCGAGCTCGGCGAACCCAACGCCAGCTGTCAGAACGGGTTAAATCTCTGCGTGGAATAAAGTGGTTGCTTGAGTCCCATTGCGATGTGGCCTCAAAGACTTTGCTCTGGTCAGGCTTGCTCAGGAGCGCCATGGTCTATATCTCCCTTAGAAGTTCTTTCACAGATGTCTAGAGCCCTTTGGAAAGGAGGAGAGCCTTGCCAGCTATAAGACGAGGAAAGAAAAAGGAACGGTTTCTTTTTCATTCCTTCCCTTGAAGCCTTTTTATATTTGCACTGCTATATTTTAAAAGAAAAGAAAGGAAGTTTGCAGCTTGGAAAAGGGACTTTGGGGTTCTTCTTCTTATTGTGATTATTTTGCATGCATGCATTATTTTTTTAAAGCCCCCCCCCCCGAATGGCATGAAAGCCAGGGTTCCTGTTGCGCAGTTGTGTTTGTGTTGCTTAAGAGGCTGGTTTTCCTTCTTGGCCCAAAGGAGCCCAGCTGGCTTGTTTCTTTTCCTCCTTCTCCACCTTTGTGGTTGTTTGCAAACTGCAAAGGAAATTATAAGTTACAAGTTGCCTGTTTGTTTGGCTTCTTGTAACTTCCCTTTCCCTCTGGCTTTGAAGGGTTTCCTTTCGAAAGAGAATAGGACACGAGTGCCTCTGAGCATAGTGCAGAGTGTTGTTTTTTAAAGTTGATCAAGTTGGGGGCAAAGTGGTGAATGTGAATCCTGGCATGTATTAGGTTTAGGGATGATTTTCTGGGTGGGTTTAAGTGTTCTTTGAAAAGGTTTGGGGCCAAATGGGAGCAGATAATGTTGGGGTCTTTGCTTTGGGGGAAAGGGTTGCGAAGGTTTCCTCCAGAGGATTGCCATAGTAGGAGGCACACTTTCTCAACCATAATTTGCTACCACCAAACCGGGACAAACGTAGAAAAAATGTAGGACAAAATTAAATTCTCTGGATGAATATTTTGGATACCCTAATATGAATATTCTAGCTGGCTATTCAGCTACAGAATTCAGATGGTGGTTGGGTCCTTCTGCAGATTTCAAGGGTTTGAACTTGTGTCTTGGCCTGGAGGAACAGACAGCCTCACAGTAGCCTTGTCGCTAGATGCAGGTTGCTGCATTCCTCCTTCTAGGAGCATAAGACCAATGTGCCGTTCGGGAAATGAATGGGAACGGAGGAGATGGGTCATCCTCAGGCTAAAGAAACCTGAAGAACAGAGGAAGAAAATAGAGAAAGCCTTTGCAAAATGCACATTTTAATGATTTCTTGTAGTTGGACAATTCCGTCTCTCCCTTCGTCTGGACATCTCTGGCAGAGTAGCACCACTGAGTATCAAGCCATTTGGACAAAGACAAGAATTAATGAATTAATTAATTAGCTGATATCAGACTCTGGGTTCCTTGGGGGTCTCAGGTTGGGATTTGGGACTGGTGGTCTTTGATGGGTCTTTCTGAACTCCATTTGTATAGGTATCATGGGTACAATGTTTTTCCACTGACCCTATAGAGGGGAGAAAGCCACCTCTAAGTGCCTCCTCTGAAAGGCTGCTGGGGCAGTTCTGGGTCAGGGGCAGGACTAAAACTCCACCCTCTTCCAAACCTAGCCCCCGCCTCAATTCCTACAGTCTATGCCCCACAGGTAAGAAGGCCCCCTTTGCCATTCCCAGAAACTAGCCCTTTCTGTTAATCCCAGCCTCAACTTTCTTCAGTCAACATCCCACACATGATGCAATGGATGTGCAGAACATGCCTTAATGCTTGCTTGCAATCCTAAAAGATAAAATTAAAAAAATTAATGTGATAATGTTACGATAGTCTTAACTTAAAAACAATTAAATGTTACCTTATTTGTTCTTGCTCTTTTGTTACTCTCAAGTGTCTTTCGATGACTTGGTTTTGTAGCTGCTTTGCTAACAAGGCCTCCTTTGCCATTCCCAGAAACTAGCCCTTTATAGTATATACCATTAAAAACCTTATTTGCTCTTGCTCCTTTGTGACTCGAAGCAATCTCTCAATCACCTGGTTTTGTAGGTGATTTATTTCTTTATATATATATATATATTATTCTTGCTGCTGACAACAAATTTCCCCCCAAATTTAAGTCAATTACATTAAGTAGGAAGACATCAATATCAATAACTTTTTTGGATTTCAAAGTAAACCATTTTCCAAAACTTCGTTGCCTTTTCACATGTCCGCTGCATGCGATACAACGATCCTTGGACTTCCTTACATTTCCAGCACATATTATTACTATTATTATACATTTTGCTAATTCTTACCAGGGTCAAGTACCATTGGAAGAAGATTTTATAACAACTCTAATACTTTGACTACAAGTATATTTTAACCTCCGTTTCCAAGTGAATTTCCATTGGTCCAGTGGAATAGCAAAGCCAAAACATCTAGAGCACTTGATCATGTTATCCTTCATGAACTCCTCTTCCATCTGGTAACCAAGAATACATTTATACATTCTTGATATAGAAGCTAAATTCTGAGATTCGGCATGGCAAGTCCTCCTCTTTCTGTTGTATCTTGAAGACGTTTCATCTTTACTCTAGGCCTCTTGCCCTTCCAAATACAGTATATCTCGAAAGACCTTGTTGACGTTCCTTAAAAGGTTTATCATTTACAAGGATTGGTATTGTTTGGAATTAAAAAAAGGAATTTGGGCAAGATGTTCATCTTGACCACTGAAATCCTTCCTAACAAGGATAAACTTAAATCTTTCCATTTTTCTAAATCTTCTTTCACGGAGTCCCACAATTTCCCATAGTTGAGTGCCTTTGTGAATCAGCCGTCCCAGTGGAGACACGGCCGACACACAGACAGTGTCCCCTAAGCAGTGTTGCCAATCACCCTCGAAGGAAATTCCCTGATCAGCAACTGTCGGCCTCTTTTGCCCAGTAAAATGCCATTTAAATATACGGAGCGCTTACTTCTTCAACAGCGTCTTGCGCTTGAGATTGCAGCATTGGGGATGCCGTCGCCATTGTAGAGTGAGATACCGTTGTCCAACTACTCCTACGTTGTCCAACTACTCCTCGGTAAGGCGCAAACAATACTCGTCTCCTATCGGTTCGCAGTCCCAAGGCCCTGGGTCCTTGCTAACTAGGAAATTAAACTACTTTATCTTTGCCTAAGGTTACTGGATTAAGGAAGCCTTTAACTAATTCTTAAGAGAAAAATATTTAATTAGATATCGAAAGAAGAATACAATCCTTAATAATTTAAAGCCGTCCTCTGTCTCTCATATAAATAAAGAAATATCATTCTTACTCCTAGCTGCATCAAACCTTCAAACCGTGTTTCAGACTTTGAGTGAATACTCCTTTTATTTTCTCCCAGTGAATACAAAGGCCTTTCTGAGTTTAGCTTACGTTCGTAAGCATTCCCCTGGGCTAACCCTGATTGAATTTTAACACTGAAATCACATTTCACATAACAAAATACACCTTTACAACATAAACATACATGCAAACCTTACAAACAAAATCACCAGGGCCTTTTCTTCTCACCGCCGTATTGAAAATCTATTTTTTGGTATTCCTTATTGACAAAATAGGGATAGTTCACTGCTGTGATTTGTGTGGTTTCTGTCCAGTGTGGACTCTGTGATATATGTTGTATGTTTCTTTAAGTCTTACATCCTCCCTCTTCATTCACCTGTTCTGTGTTACTGTGTTCTTATAAATCATTATGTGATCTTGGGAGTTGTTTGGAAAGACTATTCTGAAGCTCCAGCGTTCCCGAAGAGACTGACTTTTGAATAAAATGGATTTATCTGTTTGAGAAACTTGACGGAGCATTCTTCACAACATCACAGACTCTCTGATGTTTCACTCACTTCCATGAAAAAGATTTCCGACAATGCTGGCATTTGTGTGGCTTCTGTCCAGTGTGGGCTCCCTGATGTCTCACTAGGCGTGACTTTCTAGAAAAGCATATGCCACAATGCTGGCATTTGTGTGGCTTCTCTCTGGTGCCCCCTGAGCTGTGCTGGAGAGTTACTTGTAATAGGAACTCCTAATCTAGGAATGGAGTTATGTCAGCCAGTTCTGGATGGGGTCCCACTTCCCTTGAAAGACACTGTCTGCAGTTTGGGAGTGCTCCTGGATTCATCACTTGATCTGACGACTCAGGTGGATGCAATGGGTCAGGAGCAGAAACCTAAAACTCCACCTTCTTCCAATCCTAGCCCCCAACCCCACCGGTAACAAAGCCCCCTTTGCCATTCCCAGAAACTAGCCCTTTCTGTTAATCCCAGCCCCCCCCCCCCATCTACATTTAGTTCATTTTCCAACCAACACGTTTTTCTAAACGGGGTTGAGTCAAGGTAGATAAATGACTTATAACTGAATTGTAGAAATATCTCCCAAAATCACAGTAATCGCTTCCGAGTCCCTTTCAGCCCAAATGTCCAAGTTGCTCCCCCTGCGGGAACGTTGCGAAGGGAACCCCGCCCAGATTTCAGTTGGGCCGGGAAGGGAGGGAGGGGGCGGGGCCTCCTCCCTCGCCTCACACGTCACATCTGGTCCCCCCTTCCCCCCCTCCCCACAAAATAACAAAGTTAGCATTCTTCAATGAATTGATTTATTCAATGCCATTACATGTGAGGTTCCATCATCGCTGACGTCTTCTTCTTCCAGGCCACTGTCTCCTCTCAACAAAGCAATTGCTTGCTTGTAGCCCGATATGGCACCGCTCCATCAGAAGAGATATCCCGTCCTCCAGCAATGCAGGTGGAAACCTCTGCACATCAGAAACATAAATAATACATGGGTGCTTGGTGGGGAGGGAACAGCCGATCCTGGCAGAGGCCAGAGGGGAACCAGCAAGGCCATCCTATTGGATCAGGACCACTTTTGTCTACTTGCATGTTCATCAGTATTGATCAAAAGGCAGTCCCATAGAAAGGAATTAGCAATACTCACCAAAAGTCCATTAGTAAGACCCTGAAATAGAGAAATATGTCATTATTCCCCTCTTTAAAAATAGGTAAATCAGTTGCACTCCCATGTGACATCTCCATGAATGATAGAAGTCAAAAGTTCCAAATGCCAATATTAACTGGCACCAGGATAAAACAATGTTTCATGCATTCCTATTTGGCTGCAGGCAAATTCAGTAATTTGGATGACAGTACCTTCCAAGGAAGCTGGTAACTAACATCCATTGGAACACACCTACTGCTACCCAAAAGGGCATCCTTGCCCATGCCTACTGCAGCTGGGAAACCCTGACATTCAGTTATAGGAAGCCACATGGATGTGGCAGGAAAGGAATCGTCAATTCCTAGTGAACACTTCAGCCTTATTCCCACAACGTTCTAAAACTGGGGCAGTGAAGAAACCAAGAGCTTACAGCCAAGCAAATACTTTTTGTACTTGCTTTCCATGGTACAAAATTTAAAAAAAACATTTTGCTTAGGATCTCTTAGGGTCTCATCATATAAATTTGGTTGCATAAAGAGCCAATATAGATATATCATGAGCCAGTGTGATGTAATGGTTTGAGTATTGGACTTAGGAGCCTGGGAGACCAAGGTTGAAATCACCGCTCAGCCATGAAACCCATTGGCCTGGACAAGTCAAACTCTCGGCCTCAGAGGACAGCAATGGCAAACTCTGTCGAACAAATCTTAAAGTTGACCTAGTGCAGAGGATCTTGTAAGCACACAGCAACTATTGTATATATCTCCACTATCCCTGCCACTCTCCTTTGCACTCAGTAATGGCAAGCTGTGTCTCCCATGATGGAATAGAACGTTATTTTCAAGACTTTCAAAGCGGTTTTGAAAGAAAGACGCTGGGGCTATGAAAAATCACTAAATCATCCCCAAAGCCTTCACAGGATTAGCTTATGAAGTGGAATTGAAGAAATCTCATCTCCTGAGGGAGTGTGCCAAAGAAGGGTTGCAAAAGGAGTGTGCAGATTAATCTCTCCGTCATCTGCCACTTTCCTTTTAAATTAGCAATGGGAAGCTGTTGTCTTCATCACATCTTGACTGGGGAAAACAATCCTTTTTCAGAGAGTTGGAAGACATTGGAAAGAAGTGTTTCTGTTCATACTGTGAAAGAGCACCCTTTCTTCAGTGTAAGTACAGTGCAACGATATTTTTTCATTTTTGAAACCATGCACAAGCTGAGAAGTGGACGTGGAAGTAAAGAAATCTGGTGTTCCCAGGCGCCGTAGCAATGTCTGTGGACTACGGGAAGTCTTCCAGGCCTCTCTCATCTCCACAATACCAACCCTGCTCTTTTAGCTCAGCTGTGGCGCTACATCTACCCAAAGAGACATCCTTTCCCCCAACCACTGCAGCTGGAAAGCCTGCACACCAGGACATAAATAGTACGTGGTGCTTTGGCAAGGAAGGAGCTGCATGATCCTAGCAGAGGCAGTGGACCCAGCAAGCCATCTAACTGGAATCAAGATCAATTTGTCTACTTGCATTTCACGTATTAATAAAAAGGCAGTCAGAGCAAAGAATTAGCAATACTCACAGTAACAGTGCCGAGAAGACCCTGAAATAGGGAAATATGAAATTTCCTCCTCTTGAAAAATGGACATGTAGATACCCTCCATTTTATATCTCCCCACAGATGCTAGATTCCCACAGTTCCAAATGCCTTACTTATTGGTACCAATCTAAACAATAACACATGGATTCGAGGGGAGGAGGACCTTAAAAGAGTTACAGTGGTCAGCATTACCGTGGCACTGCATTCATGCATACAACTATCCATGGCTCAAAGATATTATAAATATTATTCCAAAAGCAAACCTTGATATTGTTGTTCTATATAAGGGACAGCAGTTTACTACCCCACGGTTATCTAAAGGGACTTCGGTATCTTTAGATTTTGGGATCCACGGGGGAATGGGGTGTCTTGGAACCAGACCCCAAAAGTAACCAGGCCCACTGTATTTTATGATGCTAAGAGCAGAATCAAAGAGGACGTGACACCATTGAAGCAAAGAAAAGCTAAAGGTTCAAAGAAATGTCTATGGCATTACAACAGTTATATATTTCCCTTCCTAAATGAAGAATAATACTACTTGAAGAACAGGTTCCTGAAACACAAAAGCAGACAATGATTAGTTCCACAAAGAAGGGCACAGAATCAAACAAGACACGAAGCTAGGGGTCCACCACTAAAATTTCCCTCTCATTTACCAACCACTCAACAACTTGTACTGGAAAACCCTACAAAACAGGCTTTGGGAGTGGAGGGGGATGACAGGCAATTACTTAGATCTCAGGGCATGAGCACTGCTTTCGAAGTACATGCATATCAAATATGTTCTCCTTTGTTAGATTTGTTTTCTCCCCCATTATTTGAACAATGCATGCTCAATCTATAGACTTTAGGGCAGCACCAAGGCCTTCCCCTGGAACGGTACTCTCCTGGCAACATTACGCAGGCCCACTACAAGGAAATAAAGATGCATGGAGAAGCACAGCTTGGAAAAGTGATGTGTTTTGATCAGGCTAACATATATGTTTTTCCACCTCTAATCTCTCTTCTGAAAAGCTCTCAGACCTTCAAGGCCTGAGGCATCGGTTTCCCAAATGGAGATCAGACCCTGTTTTGCATCTGCTCCAATTAAGAGCTTTGCAACTTATTGATCTCTTTCCCAAGAGAGTGAACAGGATTCATCCGAATATCAGAGATGTTTTTGAAAAAAGGAAAAGATATAAGTGGTTGCCAGCTCCTAAATCTTTCCTAAAATACATTGTGGGCTTTCAGGCAGAGGCACGGCTTCCCCAAAATGTGTGTTCCACCCTTTTCCGAATGTCACCTAGTCAATAGCTCTGTCACCGGTTGACATACTCCTCGGGGAAAGTGAATAGGTAATACAAACACCAAACGAGTGTGTACTACGGGAGACTTCTTTTTCGCTGTAGATATTGGAGAAAAGAAAAATGCGAAACAATTGTTACACATTTATTTTTGGTTGTTCTGTGCATGTGTGTGATCAGAAAGATTGAAACAAATCATACTGCACAGCCATGTTTGTTTATATTCGGTACTGGTTTTGTCCCTTTGGATTACAGTACACCCCATTATTAGTGTATTTAAGAGAGAAAAAGCAAGGCTACTCAGGAAAGCATCAATCATCTTCTGTCAACAGAAAGAAAACTCCACTGGCAGTCCATTGGTTTTGGGGAGGAAAAAAAGCAGTGGACAGATTACTGACAATTTAGCATTCAGCCATATCAAGCTGGCACTCTTTATCATGTCTTGGACTGGAGAATTTGGAAGTCTCTGGAAGAAGCGTTGCTGCTCATTTTGTGAAAGATCATCCTGTTTGCTCCACTGTGAACACAGTCCAAAGAGGTTTCTCTTTTCACCAAAGCCTGCACACACCAAGACATGACAGTGGAAATAAAGGCAGTACAAATGCCACTGGTACTGGGAAGTCTTCCGCCACTGTCTCCTCCCAACAAAGCAATTGCTTGCTTTAGCCTCGGATATGGCACCACTTCCATCAGAAAGAATATCCTTCCTCCAGCCAATGCAGGTGGGAAAACCTGCACACCAAACCATAACTAATCATGGGTGCTTTGGTGGGGGAGGGAACTGCAGATCCTGGCAGAAGCAGAGGGAATCAGCAGAGCCATCCTATTGGATCAGGACCACTTTGTCTACTTGCATGTTCACAGTATTGATCAAAAGGCAGTCCATAGAAAGGAATTAGCAATACCACCAAAAGACCTTTCCCACCATTACCAAGAGCTGCAATAGGGAAATATGTCATTATTCCCTTCTTGAAATAAGTAGTCAGTTGCCCTCCATGTGACCTCTCCCAGGAATAATAGAATTCGACAGTTCTTAAATGCCATATTAACTGGCACCAGATAAAAAATTTCTTGCACTCCCATTTGGCCGCCAGGCAGGATGCAGTTATTCTGATGACAGTACCTTCCAAGGAAGCTGGTAACTAACATTTTCCTTGGAAGACACCTACTGCTACCCAAAAGGGCATCCTTGCCCCATGCCTACTTCAGCTGGGAAACCCTGGACATTCAGTTATAGGAAGCCACAGGGTGTGGCAGGAAAGAGCTGTCAATTCTTAAGAAGCAATGGGTGCAGCAGAGAATATATCTTAGGGCAGGCCTATTTAGACTACTAGATCTTCACAAATTACACAAAGGATTTCCAACAATAAATTAGCAATACTCACTGTAAGTTTTCTGTTACCCTGAATAGAGAAATGAGTTAGAGAGTTACTCTTGAAGAACAGAAGCTAAATAATTCCATGACTGACCTCAGTTTGGATCTTCGGCTTGATTGATATCATATATATTTCTTGGTGTTATGTGGGAGGCAAAGCACAACCTCCTCAGCTCTATTTCTCCCTCCTGAAAAGTACTTTCTCCAAGTGCAATAGTTATACAAATATTCCATAGTTTCTTGTTATTATAATTAGAATTTTAAAATGAAATGTAAGAAGATTAGAGAGGAGAACATATTATGAATTTACAATGCGAAAGAGGGAAGCAGGAGACAAATTTTGATTTTTTTTTGTATTGATTGCTTTGTAATTGTTTGGTTGTTGTTGTGGTTTGATTTGTCTTTCATCTTCATTTGCATTTGTTAATAAATAATTGTGGTTTTTTTTAAAAAAAAAACATGATGAGGAAGGAGGGCAGAGAGAAGGAATGGAGCAGTCAGGGAAACCAGTATTCTTTGCATTTCACACAATAACAAACAAAGAGTTCTCCATATAAATTCATTAGCAATTCCTTCTATTATATTGCTCCACACTCCCCCTCAAAATTGGGGAAATGAGTTGCCTGCTTATACTTAATTTGATGGATAGTCAGAGGAGCTTTAGTGTCTCAGCAAACTACAAACTGCAGGACTCCATAAGATCTTGCATGTGTAGAAGGCAAAAATGCAAGGCTAGTGAACACTTCTGCCTTTATTCCCACAATGTTCGAAAACTGGGGCAGTGAAGAAACCAAGACTTAAAGCCACGGAAATACTTTTTGTACTTGCTTTTCCATGGTACAAAATTTAAAAAACCAAAACATTTTCCTTAGGATTTCTCTTAAGTCCTCATCAATATACATTTGGTTGCATAAAGAGCCAATAGAGACATATCATGAGCCAGTTGGATGTAATGGTTTGAGTCTTGGACTTAGGAGCCTGGGAGACCAAGGTTGAAATCACCGCTCAGCATGGAAACCTATTGATCGGACAATCACCTCTCACTTCAGAGGACAGCATGGCCAACCTGTCTGAACAAATGTTAAGGTGACCTAAGTCAGAGGATCTTGTAATCAGACAGCAACTATGTGTATACATCTGCCACTATCCCTGCCACTCTTCTTTGCACTCAGCAATGGCAAGCTGTGTCCTCCCATGACTAGAATAAGACGTTATTTTCCAAAGTTGTTTGAAAAAAGATACTGGGGATGTGAAAAATCACTCAATCATCCCCAAAGCCTTCACAGGATTATATATGAAAGTGGAATTGAAGAATCTCTATCTCCTGAGGTGTGTGCCAAAATGGGTTGCAAAAGGAGAGTGCAGATTAATCTGTCAGCATCCTTGCCACCGTCCTTTAAATTTAGTAAAGGCAAGATATGATCTTCATCACATCTTGGACTGGAGAAAACAATTCCTTTTTCAGAAAGTTGGAAGACATTGGAAAGAAGTGATGCTGTTCATACTGTGAAAGAGCACTCCATTTTCTTCAGTGTAAGTACTGTGCAAAGATATTTTTCTTTTTTGAAAACCGTGCACAAGCTGAGAAGTGACAGTGGAAGTAAAGAAACTGTGTCTCCCATGCCCGTAGCAAGTCTGTGGACTATGGGAAGTCTTCCAGGCCACTGTGTCCTCTCAACAAAAACCAACTCCTGCTCTTTAGCTCAGCTGTGGCACTATATCTACCCAAAGAGACATCCTTTCCCCCAGCCAGCAGCTGGAAAGCTCTGCACACCAGGACATAAATAGTACATGGTACTTTGGCAGGGAAGGAGCTGCAGATCCTAGCAGAGGCGTGGGACCCAGCAGAACCATCTAACTGGAATCAGGACCAATTTGTTCTACTTGCATTTTCACAGTATTAATCAAAAGGCAGTGCATAGCAAAGAGTAGCAATCTAACACCACAGTGCCTAGAAGACCCTGAAATAGGGAACATATGCATTATTCCTCCTCTGAAAAATGACATGTAAGATACCCTCCATTTTATACTCCCACAATGCTAGAATTCCCACAGTCCAAATGCCTTACTTATTGGTACCAAGCTAAAACATATTAGACATAGATTCAGGGGAGGACCTTAAGGGAGTACAGTGGTCAGCATCAGTATGGACACTGCATCCATGCATCAAAACTCCATGGCTCAAAGATATTATAAATATTTATCCAAAAAGCAAACCTGATATTGTTGTTCTATATAAGGGACAGTGGTTTACTGCCCACGGTATCTAAAGAGACTTCAGTATCTACAGATTTTGGATATCCATGGGGGAATGGGGTGTTCAGAACCAGACCCCAAAAGTTACCAGGGCCCATTGTATTATGATGCTAAGAGCAGAACCAAAGAGGACATAACACCATTGAAGCCAACAAACGCTAAATTCAAACAAGTGTCTATGTCATTACACAGTTATGTATTTCCCTTCCTAAACGAAGCATAATACTTACTCCAAGAAACAGGTTCCTGAAAACACAGAAGTGCACAATGATTAGTTCACAAGGGAAGGCAGGAAGTTCATCAAGGATAAACAAGACATGGAAGCTGGGAGCCCAACCACCTACATTTCTTGCACTTGCATTCCCAACTCTCTCACCCACTTGCAGCTGGGAAACCTTCAAAACAGGCTTTGGGGTGGAGGTAGGACGCAGAGGCAATTATTCTCAGGATCTCAGGGCATGAGAACTACTTTCAAAAGTACATGCAGCCGATATATGTTCGACTTTGTAAGATTTTTTTCAGACCCTTATGAATCCGTCCTATTAAGAGCTTTGCAACTTGTGATCTTCTTTCCCAGGGAAAGTACAAGGTTTGTCCAAATATCACTGAATGTTTTATAAAAAAGAAAGAAAGGAAAGCAACCTCCAAAATAATTGGCACTTACAGGAGATCTCTTCTTTCTTTGTTGCCTGCTGGGGAGAAGAATTCAGAAGATTATTACTCTTTGTGGAGGGTGATTGATCCAAAACAATAAAATAAATTATAGAAGAACCATATTAAATACTAATAATATAATAATAATTGTGTTTTATTTATTACCGCTTTCCAAAGATCATAGCGGTGAACAGCATTACTAATTGCAAGTAAGCTAATTTGCCCCCAACAGTCTGGGTACTCATTTTAGCTCCCTCCTCGGAGGATGGCAAGCCTGAGTCAAGCTTGGGCCCTTTTGCTGGTCTTGACTCGCACCTTGTGGTTTTGAGTGAATGGCTGCAGTACAGGCATTACCACTGGCCGCCACAGGGTTTTCATGTGGTTTTTCCCTTGGATAAATGTGGTTGCCCACATCGCTTGGTATGTAGAGAAGTCCAGCCCAGTCAACAAACAACTACCACTTGGCCAAAGAAAAAGAACTTGTCTACTCTTTGTTTTTGTTTTGTTGTTACGGCAAGACCTTGGGAAGGCAAGACATAGAAAGTTAATAAAGTTAATAACAATGTGCTGAGCTGGGGCAGCATAAGTGGAACATTGTCTTAGGGACTGAGAGAGTGGTGAACGGAGGAGCGAGTGGCCAAAATGCCCTATTTCTGCCCTGCAAATCCTCTTTGCAATGAAATGGTTCTTTCAGTATAAATCATCATATAGTTAGCAACAATCACTAGGCCATATTGTTAAAGGACAGAACTAGGGGCATGGGTTGCCTCTCTTTCTTATTCATTCATTCTTATCATGATTACATACACCACTGAAGCAACTCGGCGGCTCATCCATATAAAGAAGCGGCCTTCTCATTCTAAATTCAGTGATTACGTTTTCAAAATTATTAGCAATACTCACCGTTACTTCTAAAATACTTTGTCCAGCCTGAAATCAGAAATGGGCAATTACTTTCTATTTCAAAAGGCAACCATGAGCCGATGTTTTTTGGTTTGGGTGGGCATTTGGTTTTGTTTTTGCCGCTCTCAAAAAGGCAGGGTTCGGGAACCAGTGGACCAAAGAAGGCAACCTTTGCCCTCTAGACATTTTGAATTGCTGAGAAGAGAATGGGCAGTCAACTGATTTGTCTGGTCATCGCATGGAAACGCAGAGGGGATCCTGATACTTCCGCT
>NC_056530.1:18410543-18414466 GCF_019175285.1 Sceloporus undulatus
ACTTCCCATGTACCAGTGGCATTTGTACTGCCTTTTATTTCCACTGTCATGTCTTGGTGTGTGCAGGCTTTGGTGAAAAGAGAAACCTCTTTGGACTGTGTTCACAGTGGAGCAAACAGGGTGATCTTTCACAGTATGAGCAGCAACGCTTCTTTCCAAAGACTTCCAAATTTGTCCAGTCCAAGATATGATAAAGATGCCAATTTGATATTGCTGAAAGCCAAATTGTCAGATAAATCTGTCCACTGCTTTTTTTCCTCACCAAAACCAATGGACTGCCAGTGGAGTTTTCTTTCTGTTGACCAGGGAATGGATGATGCTATTCCTGAGTGGCCTGGCTTTTTCTCTCTTAAATAACTAATAATAATGGGGAGTGTACTGTAATCCAAAGGGGACAAAACCAGTACTGAATATAAATAAACATGGCTGTGCTGTATGATTTGTTTAAATCTTTCTGATCACACACATGCACAGAACAACCAAAAATAAATGTGTAACAATTGTTTCGCATTCTTTTCTTTTCTCCAATATCTACAGCGAAAGAAGAGATCTCCAGTAAGTACACACTCTGTTTGGTGTTTGTATTAATCCTATTCACTTTCCCCTGAGGAAGTATGATCAACCGGTGACAGAGCTATTGACTAGGTGACATTTGGAAAAGGGTGGGACACACATTTTGGGGAAGCCGATGCCTCTGGCCTGAAAGCCCACAATGTATTTTAGGAAAGATTTAGGAGCTGGCAAACCACTTATATCTTTTCCTTTTTTTCAAAAACATTCTCTGATATTCGGACGAATCCTGTTCACTCTCCTCTGGGAAAGAAAGATCAATAAGTTGCAAAGCTCTTAATTGGAGCAGATGCAAAACAGGGTCTGATCTCCCATTTTGGGAAACCGATGCCTCAGGCCTTGAAGGTCTGAGATGCTTTTCAGAAGAGAGATTAGAGGTGGAACGAAACGTATATGTTAGCCCGATCAAACACATCATTTTCCCAAGCTGTGCTTCTCCATTGCGTCTTTATTTCCTTTTAAGTGGGCCTGTGTAATGTTGCCAGGAGAGTACCATCCCAGGGGGAAGGCCTTGATGCTGCCCAAACGTATAATAGATTGAGCATGCATTGTTCAAATAATGGGGGGGGGGGGACAATCTAACAAAGGAGAACATATATTGATATGCATGTACTTTCAAAAGCAGTGCTCATGCCTTGACATCCTGGGGATCATGGCCTCTGTCAGTTCCCCTCCGCTCCCAAAGCATGTTTTGCAGGGTTTCCCATCTGCAAGTTGGTTGAGTGAGTTGGTAAATGGAGAGGAAATGTTAGTGGTAGGACTCCTAGCTTCCATGTCTTGTTTGATTCTGTGCCCTTCTTTGTGAACTAATCATTGTCTGCTTCTGTGTTTCAGGAACCTCTTCTTGGAGTAAGTATTATTCTTCATTTAGGAAGGGAAACTGTGTAATGACATAGCCATTTGTTTGAAGCTTTAGCTTTTCTTTGCTTCAATGGTGTTATGTCCTCTTTGGTTATGCTCTTAGCATCATAAAATACAATGGGCCCTGGTGACTTTTGAGATCTGGTTCCAAGACACCCCATTCCCCCGTGGAGCCCAAAATCTAAAGGTACCAAAGGTCCTTTAGATACCATGGGGTAGTAAATTGCTGTCCCTTATACAGAATAACAATATGAACGTTTGCTTTTTGGAATAAATATTTATAATATGTTTGAGTCATGGATGGTTGTATGCATGGATGTAGTGTCCATAGGTAATGCTGACCACTGTAACTCCTTTAAGCCCCCCCCCCCCCTTGAATCCATGTGTAATATTGTTTTAGCTTGGTACCAATAAGTAAGGCATTTGGAACTGTGGGAATTCTAGCATTCATGGGAGATATAAAATGGAGGGTATCTTACATGTCCATTTTTCAAGAGGAGGAATAATTGCATATTTCCCTATTTCAGGGTCTTCTAGGCACTGTTGGTGTGAGTATTGCTAATTCTTTGCTATGCACTGCCTTTTGATTAATACTGTGAAAATGCAAGTAGACAAATTGATCTTGATTCCAGTTAGATGGCTCTGCTGGGTTCCACTGCCTCTGCTAGGATCTGCAGCTCCTTCCTTGCCAAAGCACCACGTACTATTTATGTCCTGGTGTGCAGGGCTTTCCAGCTGCAGTGGTTGGGGGAAAGGATGTCTCTTTGGGTAGATGTAGCGCCACAGCTGAGCTAAAAGAGCAGGAGTTGGTATTGTGGAGATGAGAAAGAGGCCTGGAAGACTTCCCGTAGTCCACAGACATTGCTTCGGCGCATGGGAAACACAGATTTCTTTACTTCCACTGTCACTTCTCAGCTTGTGCATGGTTTTCAAAAATGAAAAATATCATTGCATTGTACTTACACTGAAGAAAATGCAGTGCTCTTTCACAGTATGAACAGCAACACTTCTTTCCAATGTCTTCCAACTCTCTGAAAAAGGAATTGTTTTCCCCAGTCCAAGATGTGATAAAGACAACAGCTTCCCATTGCTAAATTTAAAAGGAAAGTGGCAAGGATGCCGAGAGATTAATCTGCACACTCCTTTTTGCAACCCATTCTTTGGCATACTCCTCAGGAGATAGAGATTTCTTCAATTCCACTTTCATAGCTAATCCTGTGAAGACTTTGGGGATGATTTAGTGATTTTTCATAGCCCCAGCGTCTTTCTTTCAAACAGCTTTGAAAGTCTTGGAAATAACGTTCTTATTCCAGTCATGGGAGACACAGCTTGCCATTACTGAGTGCAAAGGAAGAGTGGCAGGGATAGTGGCAAATGTATACACATAGTTGCTGTGTGCTTACAAGATCCTCTGACTTAGGTCAACTTTAAGATTTGTTCAGACAGAGTTTGCCATTGCTGTCCTCTGAGGCCGAGAGTTTGACTTGTCCAAGGCCAATGGGTTTCCATGTCTGAGCGGTGATTTCAACCTTGGTCTCCCAGGCTCCTAAGTCCAATACTCAAACCATTACATCACACTGGCTCATGATATATCTATATTGGCTCTTTATGCAACCAAATTTATATGATGAGACCCTAAGAGAAATCCTAAGCAAAATGTTTTTTTTTAATTTTGTACCATGGAAAAATAAGTACAAAAAGTATTTCCTTGGCTGTAAGCTCTTGGTTTCTTCACTGCCCCAGTTTTAGAATGTTGTGGGAATAAAGGCTGAAGTGTTCACTAGGAATTGACAATTCCTTTCCTGCCACATCCATGTGGCTTCCTATAACTGAATGTCCAGGGTTTCCCAGCTGCAGTAGGCATGGGGCAAGGATGCCCTTTTGGGTAGCAGTAGGTGTGTTCCAATGGAAATGTTAGTTACCAGCTTCCTTGGAAGGTAGTGTCATCCAAATGAACTGAATTCTGCCTGGCAGCCAAATAGGAATGCATGAAACATTGTTTTATCCTGGTGCCAGTTAGTATGGCATTTAGAACTGTTGACTTCTATCATTCATGGGAGATGTCACATGGAGTGCAACTGAGTTACCTATTTTTAAAGAAGGGGAATAATGACATATTTCTCTATTTCAGGGTCTTACTAATGGACTTTTGGTGAGTATTGCTAATTCCTTTCTATGGACTGCCTTTTGATCAATACTGTGAACATGCAAGAAGACAAAGTGGTCCTGATCCAATAGGATGGCTCTGCTGGTTCCCTCTGCCTCTGCCAGAATCGGCTGTTCCCTCCCCACCAAAGCACCCATGTATTATTTATGTTCTGATGTGCAGAGGTTTCCACCTGCATTGGCTGGAGGAAGAGGATATCTCTTCTGATGGAAGCGGTGCCATATCCGAGGCTACAAAGCAAGCAATTGATTTGTTGAGAGGAGACAGTGGCCTGGAAGACTTCCCATGTACCAGTGGCATTTGTACTGCCTTTTATTTCCACTGT
>NC_056530.1:18414491-18442692 GCF_019175285.1 Sceloporus undulatus
AAAAAGCATGGACAGGTTTATCTGACAATTTGGCTTTCAGCAATATACAAGCTGGCATCTTTACAGTCTTGGTTGGGAAAATTTGGAAGTCTCTGGAAAGAAGCGTTGCTGCTCATATGTGAAAGATCACCCGTTTGCTCCACTGTGACACAGTCCAAAGAGGTTTCTCTTTTACCAAAGCCTGCGCACACCAAGACATGAAGTGGAAATAAAAGGCGGTACAAATGCCACTGGTACATGGGAAGTCTTCCAGGCCACTGTCTCCTCTCAACAAAGCAATTGCTTGCTTTGTAGCCTCGGATATGGCACCGCTTCCAATCAAAGAGATATCCCTTCCTCCAGCCAATGCAGGAGGAAACCTCTGCACACCAGAACATAACTAATCATGGGTGCTTTGGTGGGGAGGGACCCGATCCTGGCAGAGGCAGATGGGAACCAGCAGAGTTATCCATTGGATCAGGACCACTTTGTCTACTTGCATGTTCACAGTATTGATCAAAGGCAGTCCATAGAAAGGAATGACAATACTCACCAAAAGTCCATCCAGTAAGACCCTGAAATAGAGAAATATGTCATTATTCCCCTTCTTTAAAAATAGGTAAATCAGTTGCACTCCATGTGACATCTCCCATGAATGATAGAAGCAAACAGTTCAAATGCCATATTAACGCACCAGGATAAAACAATGTTTCATGCATTCCTATTTGGCTGCCAGGCAGAATTCAGTTAATTTGGATGACAGTACCTTCCAAGGAAGCTGGTAACTAACATTTCCATTGGAACACACCTATGTACCCAAAAGGGCATCCTTGCCCCATGCCTACTGCAGCTGGGAAACCCTGGACATTCAGTTATAGGAAGCCACATGGATGTGGCAGGAAAGGAATCGTCAATTCCTAGTGAACACTCAGCCTTTATTCCCACAACGTTCTAAAACTGGGGCAGTGAAGAAACCAAGAGCTTACAGCCAAGCAAATACTTTTGTACTTGCTTTTCCATGGTACAAAATTTAAAAAAAACATTTGCTTAGGATTTCTCTTAGGGTCTCATCATATAAATTTGGTTGCATAAAGAGCCATATAGATATATCATGAGCAGTGTGATGTAATGGTTTGAGTATTGGACTTAGGAGCCGGGAGACCAAGGTTGAAATCACCGCTCAGCCATGGAAACCCATTGGCCTTGGACAAGTCAAACTCTCGGCCTCAGAGGACAGCAATGGCAAATCTGTCTGAACAAATCTTAAAGTTGACCTAAGTCAGAGGATCTTGTAAGCACACAGCAACTATGGGTATACATCGCCACTATCCCTGCCACTCTTCCTTTGCACTCAGTAATGGCAAGCTGTGTCTCCCATGACTGGAATAAGAACGTTATTTTCCAAGACTTTCAAAGCTGTTTGAAAGAAAGACGCTGGGGCTATGAAAAATCACTAAATCATCCCCAAAGCCTTCACAGGATTAGCTATGAAAGTGGATTGAAGAAATCTCTATCTCCGAGGAGTGTGCCCAAAGAATGGGTTGCAAAAAGGAGTGTGCAGATTAATCTCTCGGCATCCTTGCCACTTTCCTTTAAATTTAGCAATGGGAAGCTGTTGTCTTCATCACATCTTGGACTGGGGAAAACAATTCCTTTTCAGAGAGTTGGAAGACATTGGAAAGAAGTGTTGCTGTTCATACTGTGAAAGAGCACTCCATTTCTCAGTGTAAGTACAGTGCAACGATATTTTTCATTTTTGAAAACCATGCACAAGCTAGAAGTGACAGTGGAAGTAAAGAAATCTGTGTTTCCCATGCGCCGTAGCAATGTCTGTGGACTACGGGAAGTCTTCCAGGCCTCTTTCTCATCTCCACAAACCAACTCCTGCTCTTTTAGCTCAGCTGTGGCGCACTCTACCCAAAGAGACATCCTTTCCCCCAACCACTGCAGCTGGAAAGCCCTGCACACCAGGACATAATAGTACGTGGTGCTTTGGCAAGGAAGGAGCTGCAGATCCTAGCAGAGGCAGTGGGACCCAGCAGAGCCATCTAACTGGAATCAAGATCAATTTGCTACTTGCATTTTCACAGTATTAATCAAAAGGCAGTGCATAGCAAAGATTAGCAATACTCACAGTAACAGTGCCTAGAAGACCCTGAAATAGGGAATATGCAATTATTCCTCCTCTTGAAAAATGGACATGTAAGATACCCTCCATTTTATATCTCCCACAGATGCTAGAATTCCCACAGTTCCAAATGCCTTACTTATTGGTACCAAGCTAAAACAATATACACATGGATTCGAGGGGAGGAGGACCTTAAAAGAGTTACAGTGGTCAGCATTACCGATGGACACTGCATTCATGCATACAACTATCCATGGCTCAAAGATATTATAAATATTATTCCAAAAAGCAAACCTTGATATTGTTGTTTCTATATAAGGGACAGCATTTTACTACCCCACGGTATCTAAAGGGACTTCGGTATCTTTAGATTTGGGATCACGGGGGAATGGGGTGTCTTGGAACCAGACCCCAAAAGTTACCAGGGCCCACTGTATTTATGATGCTAAGAGCAGAATCAAAGAGGACGTGACACCATTGAAGCAAAGAAAAGCTAAAGGTTCAAAGAAATGTCTATGTCATTACACAGTTATATATTTCCTTCCTAAATGAAGAATAATACTTACTTGAAGAACAGGTTCTGAAACACAAAAGCAGACAATGATTAGTTCACAAAGAAGGGCACAGAATCAAACAAGACACGGAAGCTAGGGGTCCACCACTAACATTTCCTCTCCATTTACCAACTCACTCAATCAACTTGTAACTGGGAAACCCTACAAAAACAGGCTTGGGAGTGGAGGGGGACTGACAGAGGCAATTATTCTTAGGATCTCAGGGCATGAGCATGCTTTCGAAAGTACATGCATATCAATATATGTTCTCCTTTGTTAGATTGTTTCTCCCCCATTATTTGAACAATGCAGCTCAATCTATAAGACTTTAGGGCAGCACCAAGGCCTTCCCCCTGGAACGGTACTCTCCTGGCAACATTACGCAGGCCCACTTACAAGGAAATAAAGATGCAATGGAGAAGCACAGCTTGGAAAAGTGATGTGTTTGATCAGGCTAACATATATGTTTCGTTCCACCTCTAATCTCTCTTCTGAAAAGCATCTCAGACCTTCAAGGCCTGAGGCATCGGTTTCCCAAAATGGGAGATCAGACCTGTTTTGCATCTGCTCCAATTAAGAGCTTTGCAACTTATTGATCTTTCTTTCCCAGAGAGAGTGAACAGGATTCATCCGAATATCAGAGATGTTTTTGAAAAAAGGAAAAGAATAAGTGGTTTGCCAGCTCCTAAATCTTTCCTAAATACATTGTGGGCTTTCAGGCCAGAGGCATCGGCTTCCCCAAAAGTGTGTTCCACCCTTTTCCAATGTCACCTAGTCAATAGCTCTGTCACCGGTTGATCAACTTCCTCAGGGGAAAGTGAATGGATTAATACAAACACCAAACAGAGTGTGTACTTACTGGAGATCTCTTCTTTCGCTGTAGATATTGGAGAAAAGAAAAGAATGAGAAACAATTGTTACACATTTATTTTTGGTTGTTCTGTGCATGTGTGTGATCAGAAAGATTGAAACAAATAATACTGCACAGCCATGTTTGTTTATATTCGTACTGGGTTTGTTCCCCTTTGATTACAGTACACTCCCCATTATTATTAGTTATTTAAGAGAGAAAAAGCCAGGCCACTCAGGAATAGCATCACCATTCCCTGGTCAACAGAAAGAAACTCCACTGGCAGTCCATTGGTTTTGTGAGGAAAAAAGCAGTGGACAGATTTATCTGACATTTAGCATTCAGCAATATCAAGCTGGCATCTTTATCATGTCTTGGACTGGAGAAATTTGGAAGTCTCTGAAAGAAGCGTTGCTGCTCATTTTGTGAAAGATCATCCGTTTGCTCCACTGTGAACACACAGTCCAAAGAGGTTTCTCTTTCACCAAAGCCTGCGCACACCAAGACATGAAGTGGAAATAAAAGGCAGTACAAATGCCACTGGTACATGGGAAGTCTTCCAGGCCACTGTCTCCTCTCAACAAAGCAATTGCTTGCTTTGTAGCCTCGGATATGGCACCGCTTCCATCAGAGAGAGATATCCTCTCCTCCAGCCAATGCAGGTGGAAACCTCTGCACATCAGAACATAAATAATACATGGGTGCTTTGGTGGGGAGGGAACAGCCGATCCTGGCAGAGGCAAGGGAACCAGCAGAGCCATCCTATTGGATCAGGACCCACTTTGTCTACTTGCATGTTCACAAGTATTGATCAAAAGGCAGTCCATAGAAAGGAATTAGCAATACTCACCAAAAGTCCATTAGAAGACCCTGAAATAGAGAAATATGCATTATTCCCCTTCTTTAAAAATAGGTAAATCAGTTGCACTCCATGTGACATCTCCCATGAATGATAGAAGTCAAAAGTTCCAAATGCCATATTAACTGGCACCAGGATAAAACAATGTTTCATGCATTCCTATTTGGCTGCCAGGCAGAATTCAGTTAATTTGGATGACAGTACCTTCCAAGGAAGCTGGTAACTAACATTTCCATTGGAAACACACCTACTGCTACCCAAAAGGGCATCCTTGCCCCATGCCTACTGCAGCTGGGAAACCCTGGACATTCAGTTATAGGAAGCCACATGGATGTGGCAGGAAAGGAATCGTCAATTCCTAGTGAACACTTCAGCCTTTATTCCCACAACGTTCTAAAACTGGGGCAGTGAAGAAACCAAGAGCTTACAGCCAAGCAAATACTTTTTGTACTTGCTTTTCCATGGTACAAAATTTAAAAAAAACATTTTGCTTAGGATTTCTCTTAGGGTCCTCACATATAAATTTGGTGCATAAAGAGCCAATATAGATATATCATGAGCCAGTGTGATGTAATGGTTTGAGTATTGGACTTAGAGGCCTGGGAGACCAAGGTTGAAATCACCGCTCAGCCATGGAAACCCATTGGCCTTGGACAAGCAAACTCTCGGCCTCAGAGGACAGCAATGGCAAACTCTGTCTGAACAAATCTTAAAGTTGACCTAAGTCAGAGGATCTTGTAAGCACACAGCAACTATGTGTATATATCTGCCACTATCCCTGCCACTCTTCCTTTGCACTCAGTAATGGCAAGCTGTGTCTCCCATGACTGGAATAAGAACGTTATTTTCCAAGACTTCAAAGCTTTTGAAGAAGACGCTGGGGCTATGAAAAATCACTAAATCATCCCCAAAGCCTCACAGGATTAGCTATGGAAAGTGGAATTGAAGAAATCTCTATCTCCTGAGGAGTGTGCCAAAGAATGGGTTGCAAAAGGAGTGTGCAGATTAATCTCTTCGGCATCCTTGCCACTTCCTTTTAAATTAGCAATGGGAAGCTGTTGTCTTCATCACATCTGTGGACTGGGAAAACAATTCCTTTTTCAGAGAGTTGGAAGACATTGGAAAGAAGTGTTGCTGTTCATACTGTGAAAGAGCACTCCATTTTCTTCAGTGTAAGTACAGTGCAACGATTTTTCATTTTTGAAAACCATGCACAAGCTGAGAAGTGCAGTGGAAGTAAAGAAATCTGTGTTTCCCATGCGCCGTAGCAATGTCTGTGGACTACGGGAAGTCTTCCAGGCCTCTTTCTCATCTCCACAATACCAACTCCTGCTCTTTTAGCTCAGCTGTGGCGCTACATCTACCCAAAGAGACATCCTTTCCCCCAACCACTGCAGCTGGAAAGCCCTGCACACCAGGACATAAATAGTACGTGGTGCTTTGGCAAGGAAGGAGCTGCAGATCCTAGCAGAGGCAGTGGGACCCAGCAGCCATCTAACTGGAATCAAGATCAATTTGTCTACTTGCATTTTCACAGTATTAATCAAAAGCAGTGCATAGCAAAGAATTAGCAATACTCACAGTAACAGTGCCTAGAGACCCTGAAATAGGGAAATATGCAATTATTCCTCCTCTTGAAAAATGGACATGTAAAGATCCCTCCATTTATATCTCCCACAGATGCTAGAATTCCCACAGTTCCAAATGCCTACTTATTGGTACCAAGCTAAAACAATATTACACATGGATTCGAGGGGAGGAGGACCTTAAAAGAGTTACAGTGGTCAGCATTACCGATGGACACTGCATTCATGCATACAACTATCCATGGCTCAAAGATATTATAATATTTATTCCAAAAAGCAAACTTGATATTGTTGTTCTATATAAGGGACAGCAGTTTACTACCCCACGGTATCTAAAGGGACTTCGGTATCTTTAGATTTGGGATCCACGGGGGAATGGGGTGTCTTGGAACCAGACCCAAAAGTTACCAGGGCCCAGTATTTTATGATGCTAAGAGCAGAATCAAAGAGGACGTGACACCATTGAAGCAAAGAAAAGCTAAAGGTCAAAGAAATGTCTATGTCATTACCAGTTATATATTCCCTTCCTAAATGAAGAATAATACTTACTTGAAGAACAGGTTCCTGAAACACAAAAGCAGACAATGATTAGTTTCACAAAGAAGGCACAGAATCAAACAAGACACGGAAGCTAGGGGTCCTACCACTAACATTTCCTCTCCATTTACCAACTCACTCAATCAACTTGTAACTGGGAAACCCTAACAAAACGGCTTTGGGAGTGGAGGGGGACGACAGAGGCAATTATCTAGGATCTCAGGGCATGAGCACTGCTTCGAAAGTACATGCATATCAATATATGTTCTCCTTTGTTAGATTGTTTTCTCCCCCATTATTGAACAATGCATGCCAATCTATAAGACTTTAGGGCAGCACCAAGGCCTTCCCCGGAACGGTACTCCCTGGCAACATTACGCAGGCCCACTTACAAGGAAATAAAGATGCAATGGAGAAGCACAGCTTGGAAAAGTGATGTGTTTGATCAGGCTAACATATATGTTTCGTTCCACCTCTAATCTCTCTTCTGAAAAGCATCTCAGACCTTCAAGGCTGAGGCATCGGTTTCCCAAAATGGGAGATCAGACCCTGTTTTGCATCTGCCCAATTAAGAGCTTTGCAACTTATTGATCTTTCTTTCCCAGAGGAGAGTGAACAGGATCATCCGAATATCAGAGAATGTTTTGAAAAAAAGGAAAAGATATAAGTGGTTGCCAGCTCCTAAATCTTTCCTAAAATACATTGTGGGCTTTCAGGCCAGAGGCATCGGCTTCCCAAAATGTGTGTCCCACCCTTTTCCAATGTCACCTAGTCAATAGCTCTGTCACGGTTGATCATACTTCCTCAGGGGAAAGTGAATAGGATTAATACAAACAACAAACAGAGTGTGTACTACTGGAGATCTCTTCTTTCGCTGTAGATATTGGAGAAAAGAAAAGAATACGAAACAATTGTTACACATTTATTTTTGGTTGTTCTGTGCATGTGTGTGATCAGAAAGATTGAAACAAATCATACTGCACAGCCATGTTTGTTTATATTCGTACTGGGTTTGTCCCCTTTGGATTACAGTACACTCCCCATTTATTAGTTATTTAAGGAGAAAAAGCCAGGCCACTCAGGAATAGCATCATCCATTCCTGGTCAACAGAAAGAAAACTCCACTGGCAGTCCATTGGTTTTAGTTAGGAAAAAAAGCAGTGGACAGGTTTATCTGACAATTTAGCATTCAGCAATATCAAGCTGGCATCTTTATCATGTCTTGGACTGGAGAAATTTGGAAGTCTCTGGAAAGAAGCGTTGCTGCTCATTTGTGAAAGATCATCCTGTTTGCTCCACTGTGAACACAGTCCAAAGAGGTTTCTCTTTTCACCAAAGCCGGCGCACACCAAGAACATGACAGTGGACAGTGGAAATAAAAGGCAGTACAAATGCCACTGGTACATGGGAAGTGTTCCAGGCCACTGTCTCCTCTCAACAAAGCAACTGCTTGCTTTGTAGCCTCGGATATGGCACCGATTCCATCAGAAGAGATATCCTCTTCCTCCAGCCAATGCAGGAGGAAAACTCTGTACACCAGAACATAACTAATGCATGAGTGCTTTGGCAGGAAGGGGTCTCCAGATCCTGGCATAGGCAGTGGGAACCAGCAGAGTTATCCAATTGGATCAGGACCACTTTGTCTACTTGCATGTTCACAGTATTGATCAAAAGGCAGTCCATAGAAAGGAATTAGCAATACTCACCAAAAGTCCACCAGTAAGACTCTGAAATAGAGAAATATGTCATTATTCCCCTTCTTTAAAAATAGGTAACTCAGTTGCACTCCATGTGACATCTCCCATGAATGATACAAGTCAACAGTTCTAAATGCCATACTAACTGGCACCAGGATAAAACAATGTTCCTTGCATTCCTATTTGGCTGCCAGGCAGAATTCAGTTAATTTGGATGACAGTACCTTCCAATGAAGCTGGTAACTAACATTTCCATTGGAACACACCTACTGCTACCCAAAAGGGCATCCTTGCCCCATGCCCACTGCAGCTGGGAAACCTCAGTTTGGCCCTTTGGCTTGATTGATATCATAGATATTTCTTTGTGTTATGTGTGAGGCAAAGCACAACCTCCTTTCAGCTCCATTTCTCCTCTCCTGAAAAGTACTCTTTCATCCAAGTGCAGTAAGTATAAAAATATGTCAAAAGTCCTTATTATAATTAGAAGTTTAAAATGAAATCTACATGAAGATTAGAGAGGAGAAATTTTCTTTGCATTTCACACAAGAACAAAGCAAAGAGCTCTCCAATATAAATACATTAGCAATTATTATTAATCTATTACTGTATATTGCTCCACACAACCTCAAAAAGCCTGAATTGGGGAAATGAGTTGCCTGCTTAAACCTTAATGGATAGTCAGACATTCTCTGCCAGAGAGCTTTAATGTCTCAGCAAACTACAAACTGCAAGACTCCATAAGATCTTGCTAGGGGTAGTAGGCAAGAAATACAAGGCTAGTGAACACTTCAGCCTTTCTTCCCACAACATTCTAAAGCTGGAGTAGTGGAGAAACCAAGAGCTTATGGCCAAGAAAATACCTTTTGTACATCTACCCAAAGAGGCATCCTTTCCCCCAACCACTGCAGCTGGAAAGCTCTGCACACCGGGACATAAATAGTAGATGGTGCTTTGGCAGGGAAGGAGCTGCAGATCCTAGCAGAGGCAGTGGGACCCAGCAGAGCCATCTAACTGGAATCAGGACCAATTTGTCTACTTGCATTTTCACAGTATTAATCAAAAGGCAGTGCATAGCAAAGAGTTAGCAATACTCACACCAACAGTGCCTAGAAGACCCTGAAATAGGGAAATATGCAATTATTCCTCCTCTTGAAAAATGGACATGTAAGATACCCTCCATTTTATATCTCCCACAGATGCTAGAATTCCCACAGTTCCAAATGCCTTACTTATTGGTACCAAGCTAAAACAATATTAGACATAGATTCAGGGGAGGACCTTAAGGGAGTTACAGTGGTCAGCATTACCGATGGACACTGCATCCATGCATACAAACTCCCACGGCTCAAAGATATTATAAATATTTATTCCAAAAAGCAAACCTTGATATTGTTGTTCTATATAAGGGACAGCGGTTTACTGCCCCACGGTATCTAAAGGGACTTCAGTATCTACAGATTTTGATATCCATGGGGGAATGGGGTGTCTTTCTCTTAATTTAGGGAGGTGCATACCAGCATACTGGCACGCTGCTGGGAGTGTTCAAATTCAATTATACCATTTTTCAAAATGTATTGTACTGGTGTGTATACCTCCCTCCGGACCCCCGTGCACACAAACCTCCCAGTTCTGGCATTTAATATAATGACATATGACTCACATCGCTCCCTTTTACCGCACTGGGAAGGGTGACCACAAAATCAAGCGTTGTATCATTCTGCTTCTGCATTAGGTTAGGATGTAAGAAAACATTGGTAAGTCACAGGCCGACATTCTGTCTTAGGAGTTACCCCATTGTTTTGTTTGTTAGTTAGACTGTATTGAGAGGCCATTCCCCTTCTTGGTAGTGAGACTTAGGACAAAAGCACAGTAAAAACCGGGGTAATAAACCTGAACTTCATTAGCAAAGAAAAAAAACAAATAAGCTTCCCTTGAGATCAAGTTGCCTTGCCTTTGAAGAAGCTTAATGCTTCTTCTTAGGCAGAGAACACTGAATTTCTCAGGAACTCTGACTTGTATATCCAGGTCAAATTAGATGTTTGTATAGATACAACTGCCAATTGTAGTGCACTGGAAGAGTTTTGCTAGAGTAGAAACCCTGGAAAAGAGTTAAATCACAGACATTTGGCCTCCTTCTTGTTTTAGGTTTCTCTGGGAAGCATGCCAGATTTTTAATCTTCTGCCTCGTTCACAAAGGGGAATATTATATTATTATTATTATTATTCTTATTATTCTTAATTTATATCCCACCCCATCTACACTCAGGCAATCGGGGCATGCTTAGAGATTAAAAACCAAAAAACAAATTATTACAACTTCCTATCCCCCAACCCTCCCTCCCTAAAATAGAAAGAATTAAACATTTTACACTTTAAACTGTTAAAGAATAACCAACAATTTAAACATAGAAAAAACAACAAACAACAATAGACAAGCAAACGCAAAGGGATTGATCCGACTTTCTCTCTTTGGTGGCCATGGCGTCTATTCAGGAGGCCTGCCAGAGAGCTCTGTCTTAAACAGCTTTTTAAAAAGCTGTCTAAGGTGGTTATAGACGGATCTCATCCATAATTGCTCATGAAAAGTCCTTTTGCTGTAATTGTGAAAAACCGGGTGGACCAAAAAGGTGTTTGCCGTGCTGGCCCGATGCCTCTTCTTGTCTGTTCCTCTCCTAGTCACACAGGCATTCCTGTGCATTTTTCTCTCCTCCTGCCTTGTTTCACTTGCCACTCCCGCTCCAGCTTTCCTTGTTGTGGAAAGGCGGAAGCGGAAGTATTCAGGATCCATTTCTGAGTTCCCCTTGTATATAGTAGCCCAGAAACATCAGTTGATTGCCCCTTCTCTTCAGCAATTCAACATGTCTAGAGGGCAAAGGTTGCCTTCTTTGTCTCACTGGGTAGTCCCGAAACCCTGCCCTGTGAGAGCGGGCAAACAAAACACATGCCAAACCAAACCAAACCACATCGGCTATGGTTGCCTTTCGAGATAGACACGTTAATTGCCCATTTTCTGATTCAGCTGGACAAATGTATATTCTTATGCAAGAGTAACGGTGAGATGCTAATACTTTGACAACGTAATCACTGAATTTAGAATGAGAAGGCCGCTTCTTTATATGGATGAGCCGCATTTGCTCAGTCTGTGATATGTAATCATGAATAAGAATGAAAATGAATAAGAGCAGAGGAGGCCACCCAGTTGCCCTAGTTCTGTCCTTAACAATATTGGCCTAGTGCTTGTTGCTACACTATAATGAGATTTCTACTGAGCGAAACATTCCTTGCCAACGAGGATTTGCGTAGTGGAAAATCGGGCTTTGGCCACTCGCTTCCTACGTCACACTCTCTCAGTCACTTAAGACAAATGTTCCACTTATGCTGCCCCAGCCTAGCACCATTGTTATTAACTTTATTAATCTTCTATGTCTTTGCCTTCATGTCTTGCCCCCCCGTACAACCTAAAACAAAAACAAAAGATAGACAAGTTCTTTTTTCTCTTGGCCAAGTCGGTAGTTGTTTGTTGACTGGGCTGTGGACCTTCCCTTACATAACCAGCGATGTGGGGCAACCCATTTATCCAAGGGAAAAAACCACATGAAAAACCCTGATGGCGCGTGGGTAAATGCCTGACTGCAGCCATTCACTCAACAACCACACGGTTGCGAGTTCAAGACCAGCAAAAGGGCCAAGCTTGACTCTCAGGTTGCATCCTTCCGAGGGGGAGCTAAAATGAGTACCCAGACTGTGGGGCAAATTAGCTTACTTGCTAATTAGCTTACATGCTGTTCACCGCTATGATCTTGGAAACAGCGAGGTATGTTATTATATAAATAAAACAAATTATTTTTTCTTTTTAATTATTATTATTATTCTAAAATATGGTTCTATTCTATAATTTATTTTATTGTTTTGGATAACTCACCCTCCACAAAGAGTACTAATTTCTTCTGAATTCTTCTCCCCAGCAGCAAACAAAGAAATAAGCGATCTCCTGTAAGTGCCCACAATTATTTTGGAGGGGTTGCTTCCTTTCTTTCTTTTTTTAAATAAAAAAACAGTCAGTGATATTTGGACAAACCTTGTTCATTTCTCTGGGAAAGACGATCAACAAGTTGCAAAGCTCTTTTTAATAGGACAGGCTCAAACGGGTCTGACACTAACTCTTACAAAGTCGAACATATATCGTCATGCATGCTACTTTTGAAAGTATTTCTCATGCCCTGAGATCCTGATAATAATTGCCTCTGCGTCTACCTCCACTCCCAAGCCTGTTTTGCAAGGTTTCCCAGCTGCACGTTGGGAGAGAGTTGGGAAATGCAAGTGCAAGAACTGTAGGTGGTTGGGCTCCAGTTCCATGTCTTGTTTAATCCTTGATGAAACTTCCTGCCTTCCCTTGTGAAACTCATCATTGTTTCCACTTCTGTGTTTCAGGAACCTGTTCTTGGATTAAGTAGTATTATGCTTCGTTTAGGAAGGGATAAATACATAACTGTGTAATGACATAGACACTTGTTTGAAGTTTTAGCGTTGTTGGCTCAATGGTTTTATGTCCTCTTTGGTTCTGCTCTTAGCATCTAATACATGGGCACTGGTAACTTTTGGGGTTTGGTTCTGAGACACCCCATTCCCCCATGGATATCAAAATCTGTAGATAATGAAGTCCTCTTTAGATACCGTGGGGCAGGTACAGTAAACCACTGGTCCCTTATATAGAACAACAATCCAAGGTTTGCTTTTTTGGAATATAACTATTATAATATCTTTGAGCCATGGGAGTTGTATGCATGGATGCGTGTCCATACGTGATGCTGGACCACTTGTACCCCTTAAGGTCCTCCCCTGTCATCTTGTCTATATTGTTTTAGCGTGGTACAAATACGTAATGGCATTTGGAAATGTGGACTTATAGCATCTTGGAGTATTAAAATGGAGGGTATCTTAATGTCATTTTTCAAGAGGAGGAATAATTGCAATTTCCCTATTTCAGGGTTTCTTCTAGGCACGTTGGTGGCGGAGTTTGCTAACTCTTGCCTATGCACTGCCTTTTGATTAAATCCTGTGAACATGCAAGTAGACCAAATTGGTCTGATTCCAGTTAGATGGTTCTGCGGGGTCCCACTGCTCTGCCGAGGATCTGCAGCTCCTGCCCTGCCAACCCGTACCATGTTATATGATTTGGTCCTGGTGGGCAGAGCTTTCCCGCTGCAAGTGGCTGGGGGAAAGGGAGTTCTCTTTGGGTCGATTATAGTTGCCCCCAGCTGAGCTAACAGAGCAGATTTGGTTTTGTGAGAGGGACACAGTTGTCCTGGAAGCCCTTCCATAGTCACAGACATTGCTACGGTGCAGGGCGACACAGGTTTTCTTTACTTCCCTGTCCACTTCTCAGCTTGTGCACGTTTTCAAAAAAAGAAAAAAACTATCTTGCACCGTACTTACACTGCAGAAAAATTGGATATGTGCTCTTTCACCGTAATGAACCAGCCTCCACTTCTTTCCAATGTCTTCCAAACTTCTGAAAACGGAATTTTTTTCTCCAGTCCACGATTTGATGAAGATCATATCTTGCCTTTACTAACTTTAAAAAGGCCGGTGGCAAGATGCTGACGATTAATCTGCACTCTCCTTTTTGCAACCATTTTGGCACACACCTCTGCGATAGAGTTCTTCAATTCCCACTTTCATATATCATCCGTGAAGGCTTTGGGGATGATGAGTTGATTTTTCCACATCCCCAGATTTTCTTTCAAACAAACTCTGGAAAATAACGTTCTTATTCTAGTCATGGAGACACAGCCTTGCATTGCTGAGTCCAGGTAAGCGGGAAGGGATGGGCAGCTGTATACAATAGTTGCTGTCTGTTACAAGACCTCTGACTTAGGTCAACTCTAACATTGTTCCGACAGGGGTTGGCCCATTGGCTGTCCTTGAGCTGAGAGTGTGAACTTGTCCAAGATCAACTAGGTTTCCATGCCTGAGCGGTTGATGTCTAACCGTGGCCTCCCAGGCTCCTAAGGCCAAGACTCAAACCATAATCACACTGGCTCATGGATATGTCTCTATTGGCTCTTTATGCAAAACCAACTGTAATTGATGAGACTTTAAGAGAATCCTAAGGAAACTGTTTTGGTTTTTTTTTAAATTTTGTCCCATGGAAAGCAAGTACAAAAAGTTATTTTCCGTGGCTTTAAGTTTTGGTTTCTTCACTGCCCTTTTTCGAACATTGGGGAAATAAAGGCGGAAGTTTTCACTCGCCTTGCAGTTTCTTGCCTTCTACACATAGCAAGATCTTATGGAGTCTGCAGTTTTGTAGTTTGCTGAGACACTAAAGCTCTCTGATATCCATCAATTGAAGTAGTATAAGCAGGCACTCATTCCCCACTTTTTGAGGGGGAGTGTTGGAGGCAATCTAATAGAAGGAATTGCTAATGAATTTTATATTGGAGAACTCTTGCTTTGTTTTGTTGTGAAATCGACAAAGACTACTGGTTTCCTGACTCTCCATTCTTCTCTCTGCCCCTCCTTCCTCAATAGTTTTTTTTTAAAAAAAACCCACAATTATTATTACACATGCACATGAAGATGAATAGACAAAATTCAACACCCACAAAACAATTCCAAACAATTACCAAGGCCAATCAATACAAAAAAAAAATCAAAATTTGTCTTCCGCTTCCCTCTTCTGCATTGGAAATTCATAATAATTCTCCTCCTCTACAATCTTCATTACATTCATTTAAATTTAATTCAATAACAAGACAAACTATTGACAATTTGTATAAACTATTTCACTTGGATGAACTAGTACTTTTCAGGAGAGGAGAAATCTAGCTGTGAAAGGGGTTGATTGCTTTTGCCCTCACACCTAACCAACGAACTATATATGCTATCAATCAAGCCGAAGATCCAAAACTGAGGTTACCAGTCATGGAATTATTTAGCTTCTGTTCTTCAAGAGTAACCTTCTAACTCATTTCTCTATTTCAGGGTCTAACAGAAAACTTACCAGTGAGTATTGCTAATTATGGTATGGAATAAATTCCTTTTGTGATATTGTGAAGATCTAGTAGTTAAATGGCCTCCCTAATGTATAATCTCTGCTTGCAACCCATGCTTCTGTAAGAATTTACAGCTCTTTTCCTGCCACATCCCCTGTTGCTTCCTTAACTGCATGCCAGGGTTTCCCGCTGAAGTAGGCATGGGGGCAAGGATGCCCTTTTGGGTTAGCAGTCGGTGTCTTCCAAGGAAAAATGTTATTACCCAGCTTCCTTGGAAGTTACTGTCAATCAAGAAATTTAACTTGCATCCTGCCTGCGGCCAAATAGGAATGCAAGAACTATTTTTTATCCTGGTGCCAGTTAATATGGCATTTAATAAGTCGAATTTACTTTCTATCCATGGGAGAGGTCACCATGTTAGGGCAACTGACTACTTAATTTTCCAAGACGGGGAATATAATGATCCTTATTTCCCTATTTGCAGCTTCTTGGTAATGGCTGGATGGGAAAGGGTCTTGGTGAGTATTGCTATTCCTTTCTATGGGACTGCCTTTGACTCAATACTGCTGCCCATGCAAGTAGACAAAGTGGTCCTATCCGAATAGGATGCTCTGCTGATTCCCTGCTTCTGCCAGGCTCTGCAGTTCCCTCCCCACCAAAGCACCCAGCATTCCGTTATGTTCTGGGTTGCAGAGTTTTCCCACTGCTTGGCTGGAGGAGAGGATATCTCTTCTGATGGAAGTGGTGCCATCTCCGAGGTACAAAGCAAGCAATTGCTTTGTTGGGAGGAGACAGTGGCCTGCAGACTTCCATTTGTCCCAGGGCATGTACTGCCTTTATTTCCACTGTCAGTCTTGGTGTGTGCAGGTTGGTGAAAGAGAAACTCTTTGGGACTTGTGAAGTGGAGCAAACAGGATGATCTTTCACAACATGAGCAGCAACGCTTCTTTCCAGAGACTTCCAAATTTCTCCCGTCCAAGTCCAAGGACCTGATAAAGATGCCAGCTTGATATTGCTGACTGCTAAATTGTCAGCTAATCTGTCCACTGCTTTTTTTCCTCACCAAAACCAATGGACTGCCAGGGAGTTTCTTTCTGTTTGCACCAGAAGTATGATGCTATTTCTCTGCGTAGCTGGCTTTTTCTCTCTTAAATAACTAATTAAAATGGGGAGTGTACTGTAATCCAAAGGGGAACACAAACCCAGTACCGAATATAAACAAACCCTGGCTGTGCAGTATGATTTGTTTCCCTCTTTCTGATTCCACACATGACCGAAACAACCAAACATAACATGTGTAACCATGTTTCGGCATTCTTTTTTTTCTCCAATATCTACAGCGACAAGAAGACTCTCCAGTAAGTTACCCCACTCGTTGGTTTTGTTGTATTAATTCCTCTTCACTTTCCCCCTGCGGAAGTATGATAGAACCGGTTTGACAGAGCTATTGACTAGGTGGACATTCGGACAAGGGTGGTGGAACACACATTTTGGGGAAAGCCATTGCCTCTGGCCTGAAGCCCACAATGTTTTTAGGAAAGATTGCGGAGCTGGCAAACCACTCTATTCTTTTCCTTTTTTTCCAAAACATTTCTCTGATATTCGGATGAATCCTGGTTCACTCTCCTCTGGGAAAGAAAGATCAATAAGTTGCAAAGCTCTTAATTGACAGATGCAAAACAGGGTCTGATCTCCCATTTTGGGAAACCCGTGCCTCAGGCCTTGAAGGTCTGAGATGCTTTTCAGAAGAGAGATTAGAGGTGGAACGAACCTATAGTTAGCCTGATCAAAACACATCACTTTTCCAAGCTGTGCTTCTCCATTGCATCTTTATTTCCTTGTACGTGGGCCTGCGTAATTGTTGCAGGAGAGTACCGTTCCAGGGGGAAGGCCTTTGTGCTGCCCTAAAGCTTTCTAGATGAGCATGCATTGTTCAAATAATGGGGGCGAAAACAATCTAACAAAGGAGAACATTATGATTATGCATGTACTTCGAAAGCAGTGCTTCATGCCCTGAGATCCTAAGAATAATGCCTTGTCAGTTCCCCTCCACTCCCAAAGCCTGTTTGTAGGGTTTCCCAGTACAAGTTGATTGAGTAGTTGGTAAATGGATGGGAAATGTTAGTGGTAGGACCCTAGCTCCGTGTCTTGTTTGATTCTGTGCCCTTCTTTGTGAACTAATCATGTCTGCTTTTGTGTTTCAGGAACTGTCTTCAGTAAGTATTATTCTTCATTTAGGAAGGCCATATATAAACTGTGTAAGGACATAGACATTTCTTTTGAACCTTAGCTTTTCTTTGCTTCAAGGTGTCACGTCCTCTTTGATTCTGCTCTTAGCATCATAAAATACAGTGGCCTTGGTAACTTTTGGGGTCTGGTTCAAGACACCCCATTCCCCGGGCTCCCAAATCTAAAGATTACCGAAGTCCCTTTAGATACCGTGGGGGGTAGTAAACTTGCTGTCCCTTATATAGAACAACAATATCAAGGTTGCTTTTTGGAAAAATTTTATAATATCTTTGAGCCATGGATAGTTGTATGCATGAATGCAGTGTCCCTCGGTAATGCTGACCACTGTAACTCTTTTAAGGTCCTCCTCCCCTCGAATCCATGTGTATCTTGTTTTAGCTTGGTACCAATAGTAAGGCATTGGAAACTGTGGGAATTCTAGCATCTGTGGGAGATATAAAATGGAGGGTATCTTACATGTCCATTTTTCAAGAGGAGGAATAATTGCATATTTCCCTATTTCCGGGTCTTCTAGGCACTGTTTTATGTGGGTATTGCTAATTCTTGCTATGCACTGCCTTTGATTATACTGTGAAAAGCAAGTAGCCAAATTGATCTTGATTCCCGTTATGGCTCTGCTGGGTCCCACTGCCTCTGTAGGACTGCAGCTCTTCCTTGCCAAAGCACCACGTACTATTTATGTCCTGGTGTGCAGGGCTTCCAGCTGCCGTGGTGGGGGGGAAAGGATGTCTCTTTGGGTAGATGTAGCGCCCACAGCTGAGCTAAAAGAGCAGGAGTTGGATTTGTATGTGGAGATGAGAAAAGAGGCCTGGAAGACTTCCGTAGTCCACAGACATGCACGGCGCATGGAACACAGATTTCTTTACTTCCATGTCACTTCTCAGCTTTGTGCATGGTTTTCAAAAATGAAAAATATCGTTGCACTGTACTTCACTGAAGAAAATGGAGTGCTCTTCACAGTATGAACAGCCAACATTCTTTCCAATGTTCTCCAACTCTCTGAAAAAAGGAAATGTTTTCCCCCGTCCAAGATGTGATGACGACAACAGCTTCCCATTGCTAATTAAAAGGAAAGTGGCAAGGATGCCGAGAGATTAATCTGCACACTCCTTTTTGCACAACCCATTCTTTGGCACCACTCCTCAGGAGATAGAGTTTCTTCAATTCCACTTTCATAGCTAATCCTGTGAAGGCTTTGGGGATGATTAGTGATTTTTCATTAGCCCAGCGTCTTTCTTTCAAACAGCTTTGAACAGTCTTGGAAAATAACGTCTTATTCCAGTCATGGGGACCCACGCTTGCCATTACTGAGTGCAAGAGAGTGGCAGGGATAGTGGCAGATATAAAACATAGTTGCTGTGTGCTTACAAGTCCTCTGACTTGGTCACACTTTAAAGATTTGTTCAGACAGAGTTTGCCATTGCTGTCCTTGAGGCCGAGAGTTTGACTGTCCAAGGCCATGGGTTTCCATTGCTAGCGGTGTGTTTCAACCTTGGTCTCTCCCAGGCTCCTACGTCAAACTCAAACCATTCCATCACACTGGCTCATGATATATCTATATTGGCCTCTTTATGCAACCAAATTTATATGATGAGACCCTTAAGAGAAAATCCTAAGCAAATGTTTTTTTTTAAATTTGTACCATGGAAAAGCAAGTACAAAAACGTTTTGCTTGGCTGTAAGCTCTTGGTTTCTCACTGCCCCCGTTTTAGAACGTTGTGGGATAAAGGCTGAGTGAGTGTTCACTAGGAATTGACGATTCCTTCTTCCTGCCACATCCAGGTGGCTTCCTATAACTGAATGTCCAGGGTTTCCCAGCGCAGTAGGCATGGGGCAAGGATGCCCTTGGGTAGCAGTAGGTGTGTTCAAGGAAATGTTAGTTTACCAGCTTCCTTGGACGGTACTGTCATCCAAATTATGAATTTTGCCTGGCAGCCAAATAGGATGCATGAAACATTGTTTTATCCTGGTGCCAGTTTAATCTGGCATTTGGAACTTTGATCTTCTATCATTCATGGGAGATGTTCACATGGAGTGCAACTGATTTACCTATTTTAAAGAAGGGGAAAATAATGACCTTTTCTCTATTTCAGGGTTTACTAATGGACTTTTGGTGATTATTGCTAATTCCTTTCTATGGACTGCCTTTTGATCAATACTGTTGAACATGCAATAGACAAAGTGGTCCTGATCCAATAGGTGGCTCTGCTGGTTCCCTCTGCTCTGCCAGGATCGGCTGTTCCCTCCCCACCAAAGCACCCATGTATTATTTATGTTCTGATGTGCAGAGGTTTCCCACCTGCATTTGGCTGGAGGAAGAGGCATATTCTCTTCTGATGAAGCGGTGCCATATCCGAGGCTACAAGCAAGCAATTGCTTTGTTGAGTGAAGAGGGACAGTGGCCTGGAAGACTTCCCATGTACCAGTGGCATTTGTACTGCCTTTTATTTCCAATGTCATGTCTGTGTGTGCGCAGGCTTTGGTGATGAGAAAGAGAAACCTTTGGACTGTGTTCACAGTGGAGCAAAAGGGATGATCTTTACAAAATGAGCAGCAACGCTTCTTTCCAGAGCACTTCCAAATTTCTCCAGTCCAAGACATGATAAAGATGCCAGCTTGATATTGCTGAATGCTAAATTGTCCGATAAACTGTCCACTGCTTTTTTTCCTAACTAAAACCAATGGACTGCCAGTGGAGTTTTTCTTTTGTTGACCAGGAATGGATGATGCTATTCCTGAGTGGCCTGCTTTTCTCTCTCTTAAATAACTAATAATAATGGGGGTGTACTGTAATTCAAGGGACCAACCCAGAGTCTGACTATAAACAAACATGGCTGTGCAGTAGATTTGTTTTTAAATCTTTCTGATCACACACATGCCACAGACAACCCAAAAATAAATGTGTAACAATGTTTCGTATTCTTTCTTTTTCTCCATAATCTACAGCGAAAAAGAGATCTCCAGTAAGTACACACTCGTTTGGTGTTTGTATTAATCCTATTCACTTTCCCCTGAGGAAGTATGACTCAACCGGTGACAGCAGCTCATTGACTAGGTGACATTTGGAAAAGGGTGGGACACACATTTTGGGGAGCCGATGCCTCTGGCCTGAAAGCCCACAATGTTTTTAGGAAAGATTTAGGAGCTGGGCAAACCACTTATATCTTTTTCCTTTTTTCAAAACATTCTCTGATATTCGGATGAATCCTGTTTCACTCTCCTCTGGGAAAGAAAGTCAATAAGTTGCAAAGCTCTAATGGAGCAGATGCAAAACAGGGTCTGATCCCCATTTGGGAAACCGAGCCTCAGGGCCTTGAAGGTCTTGAGATGCTTTCAGAAGAGAGAGATTAGAGGGTGAAACGAACCTATATGTTACCCTGATCAAACACATCATTCTTTTCCAAGCTGTGCTTCTCCATTGCGCTCTTTATCCTTGTAAGTGGGCCTGTCGTTAACTGTTGCCAGGAGAGTACCTTTCCAGGCGGAAGGCCTTGGTGCTGCCCTAACGCTCTTATAGCTTGAGCATGCATTGTTCAAATAATGGGGGGAAAAACCAATCTAACAAAGGAGAACATATCTTGCATGCATGCACTTTTCGAAAGCATGCTCATTGCCTCTGATATCCTAGCTATTGGCCTCTGCATTCCCCCTCCCTCCCAAAGCCTGTTTTGCGGGTTTCCCAGTCTACAAGTTGCTTGAGTGAGTTGGTAAATGGAGAGGAATGTTCGTGGTAGGACCCCTAGCTCCCTGTCTTGTTTGATTCTGTGCCTTCTTTGTGAACTAATCATTGTCGCTTTGTGTTTCAGGAACCTTCTTGCAGTAGTATATCTTCATTTTTTTAGGAAGGGACATATATAACTGTGTAATGACATGACATTTCTTTGAACCTTAGCTTTTCTTTGCTTCATGGTGTCACGTTCCTCTTGGTTCTGCTCTTAGCATCATAAACTACAGTTGGGCCCCGTGGTACTTTTGGTGGCTTGGTTCCAAGACACCCCATTCCCCCGTGGATCCCCAAATCTAAGATACGAAGTCCCTTTAGCTACCGTGGGGGTAGTAAACTGCGTCCCTTATATAGAACAACAATATCAAGGTTTGCTTTTTGGAATAAATTTATAATATCTTTGCGGCCAGGATAGTTGTATGCATGAAGCAGTGTCCATCGGTATGTGCCACTGTAACTCTTTTAAGGTCCCTTCCCTCGAATCCTGTGGTATATTGTTTTAGCTTGGTACCATAAGTAAGGCATTTGGAACTGTGGATTCTGCATCTGTGGGTGATCTAACCTGGAGGTATCTTTACATGTTCCATTTTTCAAGGGAGGAATAATGCTATTTCCCTATTCAGGGTCTTCTAGGCACTGTACTGTGAGTATTGCTAATTCTTTGATATGCACTGCCTTTTGATCTTACTGTGAAAGCAAGTAGACAAATTGATCTTGATTCCAGTTTAGGATGGCCTCTGCTGGGTTCCCATGCCTCTGCTAGGCTTCGCAGCTCCTTCCTTGTCCAAGCACCACGTACTATTTATGTCCTGGTGTGCCGGGCTTCCGCTGCATTGTTTGGGGGAAAGGTGTCTCTTTGGGCTAGATGTCGCGCACAGCTGAGCTAAAGAGCAGGATTGTTGGTTTGTGGAGATCGAGAACGGGCCTGGAAGATTCCCGTAGTTCCACAGAATGCTACGGCGCATGGGGAACCACAGCGTTTTCTTCTTCCACTGTCACTCTCGCTTTGTGCCTGGTTTTCAAAAATGAAAATTCGTTGCCTTTACTTCCTGAAGAAATGGTTTAGGTGCTCTTTCACAGTATGCACAGCAACACTCTTTCCATGTCTTCAACCTCTCTGAAAAAGGGAATTGTTTTCCCCAGTCCAGAGTGTGAAGACCAACCGGCTTCCCATTGCTAAATTAAAAGGCAAGTGGCAAGGCTGCCGAGAGATTAATCTGCAATTTCTTTTTGCAACCCATTCTTTGGCCACACTCCTCGGAGATAGCGATTTCTTCCATTCCACTTTCTAGCTAATCCTGTGAGGCTTTGGGGATGATTTAGTGTTTTTCATAGCCCCAGCTTTCTTTCTTTCAAAAGCTTGAAAGTCTTGGAAACTAACGTTCTTATTCCAGTCCTGGGAGACACGCTTGCCATTCCTGAGTGCAAGGAGAGTGGCGGGATGGGATTAGTGGCGATATAACATAGTTGTGTGGCTTACAAGATCCTTGACTTAGTCAACTTTAAGTTTGTTCAGACAGAGTTTGCCTTGCTGTCCTCTGGGCCGAGAGTTTGACTTGTCCAGGGCCAATGGGTTTCCATGGCTGAGCGGTGATTTTTCACCTGGTCTCCCCGGTCCTAAGTTCCATACTCAAACCCTTACCTCAACTGGCTCATGATATATCTCTATTGCTTCTTTATTGCAACAAATTTATAGATGCGGACCCTAGAGAAATCCTAAGCAAAGTTTTTTTTAAATTTTGTACCATGGAAACGCAATTCAAAAGTATTTGTGTGCTGTAAGTCTTGGTTCTCACTGCCCCAGTTTTAGAACGTTGGGGATAAAGGGCTGAGTGTCTCGGAATTGAGATTCCTGTCTGCCCCATCCAGGTGGCTTCCTCTAACTGAATGTCCCAGGGTTCCAGCTTCAGTAGCATGGGGAAGGCTGGCCCTTTTGGGTTGTGCAGTAGGTGTGTTCCAATGGAAATGTCTGTTACCAGCCTTCCTTGGAAGGTACTGTCCTCCACATTAACTGAATTCTGCTTGGAGCCAAACTAGGAATGATGCAACCTTGTTTTATCCTGGTGCCGTTAATATGCATTTGGAACTTTTGACTTCTATCATTCATGGGATGATGTCACATGGAGTGCAACGATTTACCTATTTTTAAAGAGGGGGAATACTGATATTTCTCTATTTCGTGTTCTTACTATGGACTTTTGGTTTGAGTATTGCTAATTCCTTTCTATGGCCTGCCTTTTGATCATACTGTGAACATGCAGTAGACCAAAGTGGTCCTGACCCAATGGATGGCTCTGTGGTTCCCTCTGCCTCTGCCAGACGGCTGTTCCTCCCCACCAAGCACCCTGTATTATTTATGTTTCTGATGTGCGCAGAGGTTTTCCCCTGCATTGGGTGGCGGAAGAGATTATCTCTTCTGATGGAAGCGGGGTGCCATATCCGAGCTACAAAGGCACAGCATTGCTGTGTTGAGGGAGACCGTGGCTGGACGACTTCCCATGTACAGGGCATTTGTACTGCCTTTATCCACTTCATGTTGGTGTGTGCGCAGGTTTGGTGAAAAGAGAAACCTCTTTGGCTGTTCTTCACGTTGAGCAAACAGGATATCTTTCAAAACTGAGCAGCAACAGCTTCTTTCCAGAGACTTTCCAATTTCTCCAGTCCAAGACATGATAAGAGCAGCTTGATATTGTGATGCTAATTGTCAGATAACTCTGTCCACTGCTTTTTTTCTCACCAAAACCAATGGACTGCCAGTGGAGTTTTCTTCTGGTTGACCAGGAATGGATGTGCTATTCCTGCGTAGCCGTGCTTTTTCTCTCTTAAATAACTAATAACTAATTGGGAGTTTACTGTAATCCAAAGGGACAAACCCAGTACCGAATATAAACAAACATGGCTGTGCAGTATGATTTTGTTTAATCTTTCTGATCACACACATGCACAGAACAACCAAAATAAATGTGTAACAATTGTTTCGCATTCTTTTCTTTTCTCCAATATCTACAGCGAAAGAAGAGATCTCCAGTAAGTAACACTCTGTTTGGTGTTTGTATTAATCTATTCACTTTCCCCTGAGGAAGTATGATCCAACCGGTACAGAGCTATTGACTAGGTGACATTCGAAAAGGGTGAACACACATTTTGGGGAAGCCGATGCCTCTGGCACGAAAGCCCACAAGTATTTTAGGAACGATTAGGAGCTGGCAAACCACTTATATCTTTTCCTTTTTTTCAAAAACATCTCTGATATTCGGAGAATCCTGTTCACTCTCCTCTGGGAAAGAAAGATCAATTTACGTGCAAAGCTCTTACTGTGGAGCAGATGCAAAACAGGGTCTGATCCCCATTGGGCAACCGATGCCTCAGGCCTTGAAGGTCTGAGCTGCTTTCAGAAGAGAGATTAGAGGGGAACGAAACTATATATGTTAGCCTGATCAAACACATCACTTTTCCAGCTGTGCTTCTCCATTGCATCTTTATTCCTTGTATTGGGCCTGCGTAATGTTGCCAGGAAGTACCGTTCCAGGGGAGGCCTTCCTTGGTGCTGCCCTAAAGTCTTATAGATTGAGCATGCATTGTTCACATAATGGGGGAGAAAACAATCTAACAAGGAGCAACATGTTCTATTGATGCATGTATTCGCAAGCCATGCTCATGCCCTGACGATCCTCAGAATAATTGCCTCTGTCAGTCCCCCTCCACTCCCAAAGCCTGTTTGTAGGGTTTCCCAGTTACAAGTTGACTTGATGAGTTGGTCAAATGGAGAGGAAATGTTAGTGGTAGGACCCCTAGCTTCCGTGTCTTGTTTGATTCTGTGCCCTCCTTCTTGTGAATAATCCTTGTCTGCTTTTGTGTTTAGAATCGTTCTTCAAGTCAGTCTTATTCTTCATTTAGGAAGGGAAATATATAACTGTGTAATGACATAGACATTTCTTTGAACCTTTAGCTTTTCTTTGCTTCAATGGTGTCACGTCCTCTTTGATTCTGCTCTTCGCATCATAAAATACAGTGGGCCCTGGTAACTTTTGGGGTCTGGTTCCAAGACACCCCATTCCCCCGTGCTCCCAAACATCTAAAGATACGAAGTCCCTTTAGATACCGTGGGGTATGTAACACTGCTGTCCCTTATATAGAACCAAACAATATCAGGTTTGCTTTTTTGGATAAATATTTATAATATCTTTGAGCCATGGATAGTTGTATGCATGAATGCAGTGTCCTCGGTAATGCTGACCACTGTAACCTTTTAAGGTCTCCTCCCCTCGAATCCCTGTGTAATATTGTTTTAGCTTGTTACCAATAAGTAAGGCATTTGGAACTGTGGGAATTCTAGCATTCTGTGGGAGATATAAAATGGAGGGATCTTACCATGTCCATTTTTCAAGAGGGGAATAATTGCATATTTCCCTATTTCATGGTCTTTCTAGGATGTTACGTGAGTATTGCTAATTCTTTGCTATGCACTGCCTTTTGATTAATACGTGAATGCAAGTAGACCAAATGTCTTGATTCCGTTAGAGGGCTCTGCTGGGTCCCCCCTGCCTGCAGGATCTGCCGCTCCTTCCTTGCCAATGCACCACGTTACTATTATGTCCTGGTGTGCAGGTTTCCAGCTGCAGTGGTGTGGGGGAAAGGTGTCTCTTTGGGTAGAGTAGCGCCACGCTGTGTCTTAAAAGAGCAGGAGTTTGTTTTGTGGGATTGAGAAAGGGCCTGGAAGACTTCCCGTAGCCACAGACATTGCTACGGCGCATGGGCAAACAGATTTCTTTATTCACTTTACTTCTCAGCTTGTGCATTGGTTTTCAAAAATGGCAAAATATCGTTGCACTGTACTTTACACTGAAGAAAATGGAGTGCTCTTTACAGTATGAACAGCAACCACTTCTTTCCAAGCTTTCAACTCTCTGAAAAAGGAATTGTTTTCCCCGTCAGATGTGATGGAAGACAACGGCTCCCATGTAAATTTAAAGGAAATTGCAAGGATCGGTGATGTAATCTGCACACTCTTTTTGCAACCCTTCTTTGGCCCCACCCCTCAGGAGTAGTACTTTCTTCCAATTCCACTTTCATAGCTACCTGTGAAGGCGCTTGGGTATGATTTAGTTGTTTTTCATAGCCCCAGCGTCTTTCTTTCAAAACAGTTTGAAGTTCTGGAAAATACGTTCTATTCAGTCATTGGGAGACCACAGCTTGCCATTACTGAGTGCAACGGACAGCAGTGGGGGATAGTGGATATGTACTACACATCGTTGCTGTGTGCTACAAGATCCTCTGACTTAGGCAACTTTAAGATTTGTTCGACAGGAGTTTGCTTGCTGTCCTCTGAGGCCGAGGTTTGACTTGTCCAAGGGCCAATGGGTTTCCATTGCTAGCGGTGGCGTGTGTTTCACACCTTGGTCTCCCGCGCTCCTAAGTCCAATCTCAAACCTGTACATCACACGGCTCATGATATATCTCTATTGGCTCTTATGCCAACCCCAAATGTATACTGAGAGACCCTAAGAGATCCTAAGCAAATGTTTTTTTTAAATTTTTGTCCCATGGACAAGCACGTACAAAAGTACTTGCTTGGCTGTAGCTCTTGGTTTCTTCACTGCCCCCGTTTAGACGTTTGTGGGAATAAAGGCTGACGGTCACTAGGCAGACGATTCCTTTCCTGCCACATCCATGTGGGCTTCCTATAACGAATGTCCAGGTTTCCAGCTGCAGTAGGCCTGGGGCAAGGATGCCCTTTTGTTGTAGCGTAGGTGGTTCCAATGGAAATGTTAGTTTACCAGCTTCCTTGGAAGGTACTGTCATCCCAAATTAACGATTCTCTCCTGGCTCCAAATAGTGAATGCATTGCAACCATGTTTTATCCTGGTGCCAGTTAATATTGCATTTAGACTGTTTGACTTCTATCATTCATGGGAGATGTCCATGAGTGCAATGATTTACTATTTTAAAGCGGGGAATACTGACATTTCTTTTTCAGGTGTTACTGGTGGCCTTTTGGTGGAGTATTGCTAATTCCTTCTATGGCCGCTTTTGATCAATACTGTGACATGCAAGTAGCCCAACGTGGTCCTGATCCAATTGGCATTACTCTGGGTTCCCCTCCTCTTGCGGATCTGGGTCCCCTCCCCACCAAGCACCCATGTGTTATGTTCCTGGTGCTGCGAGTTTTCCCTCCTGCATTGGCTTGAGGAAGAGGATCTCTCTTTTGATTGGAAGCGGTGCCATCTCCGAGGCTTACACAAGCAAGCAATTGCTTTGGAGAGGAGACAGTTGCTGGGACTTCCCATGTACAGTGGCTTTTACTGCCCTTTTATTTTTCCACTGTCATGTTTGGTGTGCGCAGGGCTTTGGCTGTGCAAAGAGAAACCTCTTTGGACTGGTCACGTGGAGCAACACGGTTGATCTTTCACCATATGCGCCAGCAACGCTTCTTTCCACGAGTTCAAATTCTCCAATCCAAACATGATAGATTGCAGTTGATTTATTTGCTGAAAGCCAATTGTAGATAACTTCGTCACGCTTTTTTCCTACTAAACCAATGGACTCCGCCCCCCCCCCCCCCCCACCCCCCGTGGGTTTCTTTCTGTGACCCGGGGAATGCGGTGCTATTTTCTGCGTGGCTGGCTCTTTTCTCTTAAATACTACTAATAATGGGGAGTGTATGTTCTGTATTTCAAAGGGGACAAACCCAGTACTGAATTAACCCAACATGGTGTGTGCAGATGATTGTTGAAACTTTTCTGATCACAACTGCCCAGAACAACCCAACAAATAATGTTTAAAATTGTTTCGTATCTTTTCTTTTCTCCATCATCTACATCGAAAGAGAGATCTCCGTAAGTACACACTTGGTGGTGTTTGTATTAATCCTATTCACTTTCCCCTGAGGAGTCTGTTCACGGGACCCGAGCTATTGACTAGGTGACATTGGAAAAAGGGTGGGACACACATTTTGGGAACGCCGATGCTCTGTCCGAAAGCCACAATGATTTTAGGAACGATTTAGGAGCTGGCAAAACCACTTATATCTTTTCCTTTTTTC
>NC_056530.1:18442717-18447387 GCF_019175285.1 Sceloporus undulatus
CAAAAACATTCTCTGATATTTGGATGAATCCTGTTCACTCTCCTCTGGGAAAGAAAGATCAATAAGTTGCAAAGCTGTTAATGGGAGCAGATGCATAACAGGGTCTGATCTCCCATTTTGGGAAACTGATGCCTCAGGGCTTGAAGGTCTGTGATGCTTTTCAGAAGAGAGATTAGAGGTGGAACAAAACGTATATGTTATCCTGATCAAACACATCATTTTTCCAAGCTTTGCTTCTCCATTGCGTCTTTATTTCCTTGTAAGTGGGCCTGCGTAATGTTGCCAGGAGAATACAATCCCAGGGGGAAGGCCTTGGTGCTGCCCGAAAGTATAATAATAATAAAAAACAACAACATAATAGATTGAGCATGCATTGTTCAAATAATGGGGGGAAAACCAATCTAACAAAGGAGAACATGTATCGACATGCATGCACTTTTGAAAGCAATGCTCATGCCTTGATATCCTGGGGATCATGGCCTCTGCCAGTTCCCCTCTGCTCCCAAAGCCTGTTTTGCAGGGTTTCCCATCTGCAAGTTGGTTGAGTGAGTTGGTAAATGGAGAGGAAATGTTAGTGGTAGGACTCCTAGCTTCTATGTCTTGTTTGATTCTGTGCCTTTCCTTGTGAACTAATCATTGTCCGCTTCTGTGTTTCAGGAACCTCTTCTTGGAGTAAGTATTATTCTTCATTTAGGAAGGGAAACTGTGTAATGACATAACCATTTGTTTGAAGCTTTAGCTTTTCTTTGCTTCAATGGTGTCAGGTCCTCTTTGGTTCTGCTCTTAGAATCATAAAATACAATGGGCCCTGGTGACTATTGAGATCTGGTTCCAAGACACCCCATTCCCCCGTGGATCCCAAAATCTAAAGATATCGAACTCCCGTGGGGTAGTAAATTGCTGTCCTTTATACAGAATAACAATATCAAGGTTTGCTTTTTGGAATAAATATTTATAATATCTTTGAGTCGTGGATGGTTGTATGCATGGATGCAGTGTCCATCGGTAATGCTGACCACTGTAACTCCTTTAAGGTCCCCTCCCCCCAATCCGTGTGTAATATTGTTTGAGCTTGGTACCAATAAGTAAGGCATTTGGAACTGTGGGAATTCTAGCATGCATGGGAGATATAAAATGGAGGGTATCTTACATGTCCATTTTTCAAGAGGAGGAATAATTGCATATTTTCCTATTTCAGGGTGTACATGGTCTTGCAGGAAGTGCTACCGTGAGTATTGCTAACTTTTTGCTATGCACTGCCTTTTGACTAATACCGTGAAAATGCAAATAGACAAACTGGTCCTGATTCCAGTTAGATGGCTCTGCTGGGTCCCACTGCCTCTGCTAGGATCTGCAGCTCCTTTAGTTTCTTCCTACATGAAGCTAAGCTGTGGAGTAACTACATACTGTACTTTGCCATTTCATGTTGAAAGTGCACCTTCTAGTGTGCCAGTGGAGCATGCTAGTCATGTTAAAAAAGATCAGATACATAGCCTTGGCTCTTGTAGTTAACTGTTATTGCTGTTGTTGTCATTGTTCTACAGAGTTTATGTGTTTTATTCTAAAATCTTAATAAAAAAATTAATTAGAAAATAAATTAAAAATGATCAGCTCGCTGTTGCCTGAATTCTGTTGGTTAGATTTGCCAAATAATCCATCAGTCGATTCAGTAGGTCTACTCTAGTTTGGCCTAACCAAAATAGGAATCTGCCCTTGGGGAGCCATTTTCAAGTTCAAAGGAGGATATGATGCGTATAATGGGCAAATACATTGGAGTCACTGAGTCATCAAGAGGGGAAAATAACTTCTCCTTTCTCTATTTTAGGGTGCTCTCAATGGTCTTGTAAAGCCAGTAAGTATTATTAATTAACAGACTGCACTTTAAGAAAGTGCATGAAGAAACTAAATAAACAACGGGTATTTGCTTCGGCTCAGGTTCTCCATTTCTTCACTTTACAACAGTTGGCTGTTTCCCTGTTCTGTCTACCTTTTCCCTAACATTCTCATACTGTGGTTATAAAGTAGAATTGATCAGTAGACTTGTGGTTCTTGCCTTCCACACCTTGTCCCTCCCCAAACCATTGGGAAGATAACTCTGAGATACTCTGAGATAACCATTGTAATGCAGCAGCTACTTCACTTTGCCACACTTGATACACTATGGAGTGTGCTGCTAGCTACTTATTTTGGGGGGCAAGAGTTTATTCTATCCTGAAATCTACTGGCTGGCTAGTTTTCTTATCTTATGAAGCTTTGCGGAGAGTTGGTCCCTGTCCACCTCATGGTTGATTAGTGAAGCAAAGATAAGTAGTATTGACAATCACATCTTTGTCACAATTGTGACACTATTGCCATTAGTATAACAGCCCCGTGCACTTTACCGAGCATCAGTTGCATGGGGGGAAAGACCATTCTGTTGCCGATTGGATTATGAGTGAATGATATTTTCTTCAGGTTTGGAGAAGGAGGTCAGACCAGGACAGGTTACTTAGTAAAGTATTCATAACTAAGTAGCTAATACAGAATGCCATTGCTTTAGTTAGCCATGAGTATTGCTAATCATTTAAAAAAGACAACATTTGATCGTATAATTATGAGTCACTTGTTTGGATGATCCTCAGGAGGGCTTCCATGGTTTATCCATGCATTTCAGAGTTTATGCAAGTGAGAAAACCTAGGTGTTCAAAAATTGGCAAATTCTTGCAAACGGTGTTTTGACACAACACAACATGGGCAAGAATCCACTTGGAGAGATAGATAGATAGATAGATAGATAGATAGATAGATAGATAGATAGACAGATAGACAGATAGAAAGAGATTTTCAGTGGGGAGTGTTATGCCCTAAATTCTGAGTCTAGACATTTGTCTCTCCAAGAAAGATTTGGATTAAGGGGGTTCCCACAAACAATTAGTACTTGTATGAATGCAAAACAGTTACAGATAGCTGTTTCCTATTTACAATTGCTACTTAGTCATGATTTTGACCCTATTGCAATGGTTGTAACTCGTCCCCCAACCTACTCAATGGGGCATCAGCTAAATTAATGGAATTAGGTCCATTCTGCTGATTATTAGAGCATAGCTGAATAGTGTTTCCATTGAGTTTGGTGGGATCGGGCTGATACTAGATTCTGGAATAAGTCTAAACTGATACTAGATTCTGTGAAAGAATTTAAGATGAAATAAAATGAACTTTCTGACAATGAAAGTTCATCTCAGAAATAAAGGAGGGAATGGGTATACCTCTTGACCATTGCACAAAAATGGGCAAATAAGCTGAATTCCTGGAACCCCAGGATCCTGGGAGGTATTTGAAATTAATGGTCTGTCTCTCCTTCAAGAAGAGTAATAATGGCTTATTTCTTTAATCTCTGTTCTAGGTCAGTGATCTTGTAGAGACAGTAAGTATTGTGAATGAATCAATATGAAAAGCCTGTGGCTTGATATTATGAAAAGCCAAGTAGAAAAAGGACGTTCCTCAGGTGGCTTGCTCCGTTTCTCGGCGCACTCTCAGAAAGTTTCAGCCACAAATGAAAAATGCATTAAATTCACAGATGGTTGGTTTTCTTTAAGGTGACTGGCTAAGGAGAAAGCAGTTGTAACGTTGAAAAATACAGTAGTTTTGAGGAAAGGCTGTAGGAAGTCTTAATTTTGATGTCCAACACATACATTGTCTTACCACAATTTCTGTCCAGACTCAGCCTTTTCAGACATGGGCCAGCTTTGCTAAGCCTTTTTTGTTGCTCAAAGTGAGATGACTATTCAAAGCATGAGCCACACTCTCTCATTTCAAAGATTACACCTGAAAACGATTTTCTGTTTTTTGGCCTACGTTATGATGGAGACATAATGTTCCACAGTTGAATGGAAAGGTAGAGCGCCAGGGATGTTGGCATATATGCCTGCCAGACCCCCACCTTTCTAAAGCATCCTGACTTTCTGGGAACACTCAGTGCATGTTTGGATGATTGTGGATGAATTCCCAGATGCTGAAAGATAATGTTTCAAGGGTACCTTAAAAGCAAGAGAGGACAAACTGGAAGACAGAAGTGCATTATCAAGTATTGTACACACAGAGAGAGCCTGATTTATTTCTAATGGGTCTTCTATACTTGAAATTTTGATCATGGCTGTAATGGATTACATATGAGCCAAGGTGTAGAAAATGCAAGAAGGACTTTGTCTGGGCCAATCCCAAGGGATATATACATATTTTTAAAACAATAAGCCCTTGGGAGGAAGGCTTGCACCTTTTCTTTGCCGATGCGCAGAGTCAGAAACTTTCTTTCCCTGCCCTTGGTAGAATTAGGTGGCTGAGTTTAGGAAACAGAATCAAAAGAGAAATAACTGATGATGATTTCTCTATTTTAGGTTGCACACACCACAACTGAAGAAGTTTTGCCTGCTGTGAGTATCATATTAATGGGATGATGTTGAAGATTACTGTTTTAACTTGCTCCCTACAAAAGTCTCCTTCGGGAACAAGTGTAGAGAAAGGATGTCCCTGGGTGGCTTACTCCTTTTCTCTGTTTACTCCCCGAATCAGAATTTGTTCCCCTTGAATGAGGACAGGGGTGGCTGAAATTAGGAAATAGAATAAAAAGAGAAATAACTGCTGGTCTCTCTATTTTAGGTTGTACACACTGTGCCTGAGGTGAGTATCATTGT
>NC_056530.1:18447487-18449218 GCF_019175285.1 Sceloporus undulatus
CAACTTGACATATAACCAAAAGTAATCTTCTGAGAGAGAGTTTTAAATCAGGAATACTGACTTTGGGTAAGCAGATTTATTGCTTTCACATATCAACACAGACTAATGGAAAAACCTGAAAGATCTGTATTGCCTCCTAGACTTCATCCAAGACTCTGTAATACTGGCGATGTTATATGTCTATTACAGATCCATTTATTCTTTCGGGTTTATACGGAGGCCATCCTTAACACCACATATTTATTTCTGTTTGAAAGATACTTAGGCTGCCTTAAAGGATTAAGTCTTCTGTGGAAGTGGCATAGAAATGTAAGAGTTCCTATAACAGAACCTGCATTGACACTACACAAGTATCATATAGGATTTCAGGCTTCATGGCCAAAAAGTGACTTGAAACTGAATTAATGCACACAAATCCAAGACATACATGCTACATGTGATCTTTCTATTCCTTTCCACACATATTTATATTATCCTGAAATATTTGACTGTAAGGCCATTTCAGTGTTCAGTTTGTATCTACATCAGCACTGCATATTATAAAACAAGACTGTTTCCTTTGCTGTATCATTTCCTATCAGCTCCTATCATTGACTCAAAATAGGAGCATATACACCAAGGTTTTGCAATCAAATGTGTGTAAGGCAGATATTCCTTTTTTAAAAAGGAGCCATGTTTCTCAAGCGTGAATTGCAGTTGGACTTGACTGCCTTATCCGAGCCACAGATTGCACTTTTAACGTCATAGATTTCCTTGCGCACCTTTGTTATGTTCATGCATCAGACCAATGTTCCTGTTCACCCAGGTCTCCAGCTGTTTGTACATGCGCGCGTGTGTACCTGTGTATACCTTGATCCCTGTTGTGTACGTAATAGCTACGGCATTTTTCTGTTCTGCAAATTATGACCAGATGGCCTTACTTCCAAGGTTAGATGGAATCCCTTCATGTGGCTCCAAACCTGCAAAATGTGATTGAGGTGGAATTCATTGGGGGATATGGGTAAAACATTCTGAATGACAGCCCAGAAGGCAAATCAGTATGTGGCTCTCTTTTGCTACAGTACATGCAACTGGTTCTGCAACTGGTGTTGATCCTACTGCCTCCCTATCTCTCCTTCCTTTGTATAAGGTCAGCGGTTGATAAGCCTGGGGAAAGGTATGCATTTGCCAGGAATTCCTGGCTCCAGTATTTACCATGCAACAGTTCTAGAAACAGCTACATACTCAGTGCTAGACCATTTTAGTTCAAGGTCCTATCAAGGTCCTAATAAGGAAGAAGGGAAGTACAATGGGTCCTTGGTATCCACTGGGGTTTGGTTCCAGGATTCCCCATAGATATCAAAACCTGTGGATGATCAAGTCCCCTTATAAACAATGTAAAATGGTGTCCCTTATATAAATTGGTGAATCAAGGTTTGCTTTTGGAATTCAGCCACATGCTGATTCGCCTTATATACACATGCATACAGCGGGCCCTTGGTATCCACTGGGCTTTGGTTCCAGGACCTCCTGTGGATACCAAAATCTGTGGCTGCTCAAGTCTCATTAAATACAATGGATAATAAAATGAGGTCCCTTCTATAAAATGACAAAATCAAGATTTGCTTTTCAGAATTTATATTTTCTTTGAATAGTTTCAAACCGTGGATGTTTGAATCCATGTATAAAGAATCCGTGGATAAGGAAGGCCCTTGTGTGTGATATATATAGACACACACACACACACACACA
>NC_056530.1:18449318-18456186 GCF_019175285.1 Sceloporus undulatus
GGCTTTTGGACTCTTAGGACGCATGCATCATTGAAATACCATACCTCCAAAGTGACTCGAAGCAGCTTTATTTTGGCCTGTCTGTAACAGGCCAATATGTACAACAGGCAGGTTCAGTTTTAAAATAAGTCTTAGGGTGCAGTTTCCAGTGATCTCTGGGTGCAAGTAAATGCTGGAACTACTTTAAGGCAGAAAAAAACCCCCGTCCTGTTGAAAGTCCTGGGCCAAACAAAGCACAACTCACCAGTCATGGCGAACAAAGCAATGGAGGCCCAGCCCAAACTGTATGATGAACCAAATATGACTAAAAATTCTGAGTAAGCTTGAGAACTCCTGTAAACGCCTGTGAATACACACATGCCAATCATGTTGAGAAAACCTATAACCAAACAGAAAAACAAAGCAAAAGAGAATGTACACTATGTTAAAATAATACTGGGCATCCACCAGCTCCAGACCCCACCCCATTTGAAAGAACCTATGGGAAACCCAGCTTGCACGCTTGCTTGCTTTCTGGCATTTATTTATCTTCTGGCGACTTCCCAAGGCCCCCAAAACGATGTATGGTGAATATATACACTTCAGAGATGAAATATATAACCACAAAAATGACTCTAAAATTCTTCTTTGAAAATAGTTTTAAAGCCAGTCAACTCAAAACAATTTTGAAAAGAGCCAGAGCAAAAACACTCGATAGGGATGGGACCAGCTTGGCCTAACATGGGACAGAGTTTTACAGTTAGGGTGCTGTTACAGAGAAAGCCTTGTCAGATGTGCTGACAGGTTGGTAGGACATGTAACAGGGCCTCCGCATGGAGAATCTTAGATCTGGGGCAGGCTCATATGGGCACAAGCTTTACAGGTCAAAACCAGCATCTTGAATTGAGCTGAGCAGCAAATCAGAAACTAATGCAGTTAAACTAACACTGTGGTTTGATGGCCGCTAAAATGCACATTTTGCACTAGCTGCAGCTTCCAAACATTTTTCAACAGGAGTCCCATGTAGAGTATATTATAATTGGGTGTCAATTAAGGCATCAACCGCTGTGGTCCATTCTGCTTTCTCTAAGAACTGTGCAAACTGTACAAAGGCACTCCTGGCCACAGCAGTCTCCTTCTAGGAGCAGCACTGGATCCAAGATCACACCAGGCTATGAATCTGACATTTCAGAGGAAATGCAACCCCATTCAGAACAATCTGTAATCTCGACTCTGGATTAGCTTTCCCATGGACCAGCATTTTGTCTGGACCGAGCTTCAGTTTATTCACTTGCATTCAGTCCCCCACTGCAATCAAGCAGCAAAATCAGGACTTCCAAAGCCTCCTAGGCAATATATAGTTGGCCCTCCACATTTGCAACGTGGTTTTGATTAGTTGAGGGTTTGATTAAATGTTCTTTTTAGGAATCCCTAGGTCCTCCAGAGAAATTCGGATGGAAAATGACCATAAGAGTTGCACTGGGTGACCTAGAGATTATTACAGAAAACACTTCTCTAGGCTTTTGTAGGTCCTCCAGCATGATTCTGTGGTCAACTTTTGGCAGATGTTGACCACAGAGCTGTGCTAGAGGACCTAGAGATTCATAGAGAAGTGGTCTTTCAGGTAAAAAAAAATGTAGCAGGTCTTTATTTGGATTTTTGTCACTATCATGTGGGTCCTGTGCCCCTAACCCTGTGAATGTGGAGGGCCTACTGTAGTTGTAAAAGAGAGATAGAGGTGGTTATCATCAGCACATTGATGACACCCAGACCCCAAACTCTACATCTCATAGAAAAAGGTGATCCTTACCAAAGTGAAAAGGGAACAGTGGCAAAGTATAAAGCAGGAAGAAGCTGCCTTATCTAGTTCTGTATTGTCTAAACTGATTGCTTTTCTTCAGCATTTCAGATAGGAGTTTTTCCCCAGCCATACCTGGAGATGCTGGGAACTCAAACTGTCCTCTCTTGAGTGCACAGAGCCACAGTTCTTATATCTAAAACAATCCATTTGCAGAAATTACCTGCGATGAAGCTCAAGCAGGCAGCGACTGGGATCATCAACAAGCCGAATAATTCCAAATTTTCAAAAGAGATACAAATACATAGCAAAGAAATGAGTCCACAGACACAAGCGATCAACAGGAAACCTCGAGTCAGGTGGATATGCGGAGCTATGATCCAGAAAAGAAAGCATTATAAACAGCAAAGTTGATGGCTAGTGTCATCCCCCCCCTCCCCATCATTTTTGTGTCTCTTCAAGTCTTCACTCACCATTTATGAATTGTTTTAACCTCAAATGCCCCTAAGGGGCATGGGGACATCTTTTTTTTTCATGCTTTAGGCCCTTTCTGTGCCTTCTGATATCCAAGACAGCACTTTTTCCCCCTACAAGTAGTCAATTTTGGGACACCTCATTGGAAAAAACCTTGGGCCCTATGGGGGAAACGATGTGGCACATTGCTTATAAGCAGTCATGCAAAACCAGATCAGGGGATCTGGTTTTGCATGACTGAACCACTGTGTAATCTTGGGCCATTCACTGGACTTTATCACACTAGGCTTGCAAGGTGCCCCAGTAGCATTTGTGTAGGAAATGCAAATATAGGGGGAAAACAGATGGCAGGTAAGGAGCTGCTTGCACATCACGCCCCAACTCAGCTGTTTCCCGGTGCAAAAGGGAGCAGCAAAAAATTGCTCCCCTTTGTGCCGGGAAAAGGGTGCCCTTGCCACTGCTGCAGCGTTTTTTTGCATTTCTCCGGTGGGCAGTCAGGCGGGTGGCGTGACACCGGATTGGGCACAGAGTTGGGGCATGCGCCATGCGGTCACCATGCCCCCACTCCACCGGACACCGTCCCTCCCTGCCCTAAACCCTTCCCAGCTTGGATTTAAAATCCCAAATTCCCATAAAACTAGCATATGTATTTTTAATGATCCTAAGTTTTGCAGGCCTGTGTAATCAATAAATAAAAGGCACTTATTAGTGTCTCACATAGTATGTGTTTCGGGGTTCTGCAACCAAGCTGGTTGGAGAATTTGGGGGGCAGACTTTCAAGGAATGAGGAGGCTGAGATGCAAAACATCTGGATTTTGGGTTTGGCAAAAAGCCTGGAGGGTTTTTTTTAATTTGGGGAAAAGATTAGGGTTTGGGAGGGTTTCAGGCCCATAATTTGGGAATGAAGGGACTATGTGCAGGCCATACTTTGCCTACCCCTGGTTTATGTATTGTTTGATTTAAATATTAATATTTGCTTTATTCTTTGTCTTGTCCATTTACAGTGAGCCCTCTGTATCCACAGATTTTTTTTTAATCCACAGTGTCAAGGATGTATGGTTTGAAAATATTTTTAAAATATACAAATTCCAATAAGCAAACCTTGATTTTGCCATTTTATATAAGGGACCTCATTTTACTATGCCATTGTATTTAATGGGACTTGACCATCTATGGATTTTGGTATCTACAGGGGGTCCTGGAACCAACCCCCAGTGGATACCAAGGGCCCACTGTATCTCAATCTTGTATGCTTTCTTATAGTGCTGGCCGTAGACTACAATAAAGATTGATTGACTGATTGACATTTAGTGACTGTATTTTGAAAAGTGGTTTCTAAGAAGGTTACCGCACCGGGGATAAAACGTTCCCCGATGCGTTACAACAGGCACGAGTGGGGCCACGCATGGAGCGTGATGGGAACCTGATGGGGCCCAGAACGCTAGTTTTACTGTTACAGGTGAACACCCGTCGCGCCGCGCATTCCCATCGCGTTCCTATTGGTTTCCAGGGGACGCCATTTCTGGGGTGGTTTCGCAAGTTCCCAGAAATGGCGTCCCTGGAACCCAATGGAAACGTGATGGGAATGTGCCGGTGGCGGCGGCAGCATTACCTGTGCAGTAACTAGCGTTCTGGGCCTCATTGGGTTCCCATCCCGCTCCGTTCGTGGCCCCGCTTGTGCCCATTGTAACGCGGGGAACGTTTTATCCCCGGTGCGGTAACCTTCTAAGTCTCTAACAACACAACATGATGCAGGTGATGTCTAACTCTAAGAATAATTACAATCAAATCAATTTCAGTTCAATTCTGGCTTTACTACGGAAAGAACCCTGGCCAAGAGCTTGACATTCTGGCATTTGCCCGTCAATATTTGATAGCAGTGACAGATGTCTTACCTAATGAATGAAACTCATAAGCGGTGCATATTGGATCCATGCAGATTCTCCAGAGGCCGCTATGGACCAGGCCTTTGGAGGTTGATTCCAGCACCCAGTAAGAGGTGCTCAGGGAAGTGATTTCCATCAGGAGGCTACCTGCACAGCAGATCCCACTGCTGATCTTCATGGGGTCTGAAAGGAAGGGATTCTCATCCGCTGACTCATCGCTACATTCACCTGTCCCCAAGGAAGCGGTGGTAGTTTCTCTGTGTGAAGGGAGAGATAGAGGCATCATCACTAACAGAGTACAGAAGTGTTACTTTTTCAGATGACAACTCACAGAACTTTCCAGCTAGCATAGTAGGGGCCAACGGCTGGGAGATTCTCAGCATTTCAGCCTTTAAAAGTCTCTATTCCAAGCGCTTGGCTGAATTATAATAATGCATGTGTTCATATTAGCCAAAATGACTCAGGGGAGGCCATCATACTTTAAATGTATCATGAGTTAGCCTGACTTACTGGAAAAGATCATAATGTGGGAGGTGATAGGAAATAGTTAGACCACATTACAGATGGCTCAACTCAGTCAAGAAAGGCTGCATCTACACTGCAGAATTAATGCAGTTTGACACTGCTTTAACTGCCACTGCTCGATGCTATGAAATTTCGGCATTTGTCATTTTGTGAGACATTTAGCCTTCTCTGTCACAGAACTCTGGTGCCAAAACAAGTTAGAAATAAGATGGAGCCATGGCAGTTAAAGTGGTGTCAAAGTGTATTAAATCTGCAGTGTTGCAGCAGATGAAATCATGTCCCTGGGTTTGCAAAACCTGAGCAGAGCTGTTAATAACAGGGTCTTGTGGCGGTCTCTCATTCATAGGCGCTCCATAAATCAATGCCAAGTTGCTGGAACAGACAGACAGACATTATTCTTCAGCAATTTCCTTCTTGAAGGAAGCAGTAAACAATTTTAGCCACGTTCTTCCTGCTGTGAGAAAGTCTTCCAAAACCGTACAGGACTTTTTGTGCCCAAAAGCAGTAGGTGGTTTGGTTTTTGTTTAAAAATAATTTTTCAAATACTCTTTCCATTCCTAATAAGTATTCTTAGAAATAATAGATATATGCACATATATGCATAAATATTCTCTGGTACTCCAGTTCATGTTGCACCTGTGGTCTAATATGCAGTGCAGAATTAATGCAGTTTGACACTGCTTTAACTTTCACGACTCTGTGAAATCCTGGGATCTGTAGTTAGTTGTGGCACCAGAACTCTCTGACAGAGAAGGCAAATATCTCACAAAACTACAACTCTGCCACCATTATATCTGTCCCTACTCTACCAAGAGGTAAGCCAACCAGGTGGACAGGTGGCACCCAACAACCTTCTTAAACCTGGATCCATACCCTGACACCCTCACTGCTCTTACAGTTTGGTGAACATGGGTGGATCCATCTTTATACTGTACACAAAAACACACAACATTAGGGCTTGCCAGGTCTCTGTTTGGTACAGAAATTGAGAGGGAAGAGCCTTAGAGTTATGCCTGGCACACTAGGGTGAAGCTAGAGCAGCAATGTGGTTTAAAAGCATATGACAGGTTCATGGAGTGGCATATGGGGCTAAGTGCAAATAAGGACCAAGCAGAGACCCACCTCTCCCCCTCCCTCCAATTGCACTCTTACTGCTAGAAGCCTTAGGAACGAGAGTCATCCCTTCCGTCTCACACACACACAGACACACACAAGGGGTTGTCCCTCAGCCACACCTTACTGCATCTGCAGGTGTTTCAGATAAATAGGAAGGCTGGCGTGCTAGAGTTTCAGCCATTTCAGGGAATAGATGGAGGATGGAGGAACAGCGATCTCTTTCTGAATCTCTTTCTGGTTTCCTTGGCTACAATCTCTGTCCCATCCACTGCCAAGAGGTGGGAATTCTGACCAATCGGGTTCTTTGGACCAGCCACCTTCAAGGGTTCCGGCCAATCAGATTTGTGGTACCCAACAATGGAAAGAGCTGTCATCTTTCCTCATCTTTTGGAAGCATCCCGCACCTTTCTGCACATCTCTTGCATGAGCAAATCCCAACCCAGTCCCAGTCCCTGAGAAGGAATGGCACAAAGGACTAATGGAATGGGGGAAAAGATCCTACCATCTGCTGGCTAATAGTTGACTGGAGATTCTGAGAGATGTAGCCCGGCCTTGTAGTACTTCCAATACCCAACTATGTCATTGCAGTGAGATGCAAGTATGTGAAGAGCTGCACAATTGACTGTCAGAATATAATTGCATCAAATCCTGGGATATGTAGTTGATGAGGCATTAGAGCTTTCTGGCTGAGAATTCTAAAATAAACTGAGAATCCCACAATCCCATGGGTAGTATTTTGTTTTTCCAGCTAGGGAAAAAAAAAGACTTGGGGGCTGTGTAGACCAGCATCTTTGGCCAGCCTGGGCATGGCATCTACATGACACACACCCTGACTCTGCCCCCAGGCTTGCATGGCATCTACACAACGCACCACAAGGCATGGCATCTACATGACACACACCCTGACTCTGCCCCCAGGCCTGCATGGCATCTACACAACGCACCACAAAGCATGGCATCTACACGTCGCACATCCCGACTCTTCCCTCAGGCCTGCATGACGCCACTCGCTACACCACATGGTGAGTGGCATCACGGCATTCCTCTGGTGCTGCATCTAGATGACGCAGTGCCAAAGGAGCACCGGAAA
>NC_056530.1:18456211-18471298 GCF_019175285.1 Sceloporus undulatus
TTTCTAGTCCACCCAAATCGGGGCCAAGCACTTTCGTTCTGGGATGCATCTAAAGATCCCGAACATGCGCACAAGGAGGGAGTTTGGGTCCAGAGAGAGCAAGAATGGCGGGTTGTCAGCTACCTCAAGGCTTCACTCTGACCCGCCAGGAAGTCCAGCTCCGAGGGTCAACCGGCTGGTCATCGCACCGAATAGAGTCTCCAAGCTCAGCGAGGGGTGGAGCGTCCCAAAGAATGCAGCTGAGAGGAATCCAAGCTGGGAGTAGTCCAGCTACAATATGGAGGAGGGCTCTTGGGGAAGATTAGAGAGCGTTCAGAGTGGAAGTAGTGGGGTGTGGAGTGTCAATGGAGTTTGTCAAGCTATTGGCTTAGTCAGAGGAGAAGTATGAGTTCGATGATACAACAAGTGAATGTTGACGGACTGTCTTTCTTTCTTTTTCACAGTTTGCCCTGGATGTAGGATTCCACTTTGGGACCCAAGGATAACTTCTGCCACTGCTATTCTTTCGACAGGGGTGATGTTCCAATGGCAGCAGGGATCAAGGGTTCTAACTGTGTTTAGAGCCCAAGCACTTCCCCTGAACTGCCCTGGTAAACCGAAGGAAAAAGCACTAGGCGCAGGTTTCTGACATCACACTCTCAATCAGGTGCTAAAGCATTCGAATGGAGTGATTCTCATGGTTTCTCTCCCCCTTTCAAAAAGCAATCTGGAAAACTTAGTTCATTTCTTTACTTGTCCTTCCATGATGTTGAAGGACCCCTCTCAGCGTAGTTTCGCCATTCAAAATCTAGCCTCTAAATGTTTTGTCCTTAAACCCCAACTCCTCCCGTGTGGCTAGTTCAGGATCATGGGAGTTGCAGTCCAAACACTGGCAATTGAAAGTTCTTGCCCTTGGGATGTGTGCATGAAAGTGGGGGGCCTTAAGAGAGAGTGTAGTTTGGGGCTGAGATTCCTACCACGGGGATGCCCAGTCCCAGTGGCCTCTCGTCACATTGTCAAAAGACCACGCTTAACTTGGCAAATAGGGCAGGCAGTTAGGCAAACCATCGCGTAACAACTGCCATATTCATTGGAGGACTTACCAAACACTGTTGATCAATTGTGGTTGCGCCACTGTTCTGTTGCAAAGGATAACGTGATCTCTTTGCTTTAAAAAAGACGGCTTTTGAAAGTAAGCCCTGTTTTTGATAAATGTGGTTCAGTCAGATGTTGATGGCAATCCGAACTGGAAGTCAGGAGGGTGAGGCGTATGCATATAATCATGGTGCAGAAACACTGATAATCCATTTTAGACTCCAGAGTGGAGAAGAGTTCATATTTAACTCTTCCACATGAAAACAGAATCTAAAGATCTTGACAAGTGCATTCTACTGTAACTTCTTCTATCTTTATAAGAGAGTTTTATTTTACATAGGGGGAATTGAAAATTCCTCTCCCCTGCAGTCCAGATGGATCTCTCATGGATCCAATTTGCCTGAAAGCATATGTAGATCCCGCAGGATCTTAGTTGTACTGCTGTCAGTCTGCATAGTAATCTAATGAAGGATTGACAATTTAAGAACTGGTGGGGTGTTAGGCTCTTTTAAATGGGGGGGACCCTGTGAATCTGGTGAACCTGAGTTGCTTGAAGATAAATACTGCCTGGGATTTGCACTTCATAGTATGTTGTTTTGATACCTCTGTTTCGCAAGGCCAATATGTCAAGATGTCATGGTTTTATTTACGTAATGAGGTTTACTTGTTCGTTACTTGCAATAAAGTTGGCACTGCTTTAATAGTGTACGTTACTTGCCTGTTTATTGGAATGGCGGGCAAAGAGAATAGGTTGTAAAATGAGAAGTGGAAACTACTCTGTTAAGCAGTTGGATGGCACATTGACTTAGGAGTCGCCCCCTTGCTTTAGCAAGGGGTGATGGACTGGAGTCTTAAACATTGGGAAGAGATCCTAGCTTGAGGGAGGTAGACCTTAAGAGTAGATCCCATTGAATTCGCAACTTCTGGGTAATTATGAATAACTGATTCATGCTGGGAGCTGTAGTTTTGTGAGGCATTTAGTCTTCTCTGTCAAAGAGCTCTGGTACCTCAAACTACAATTCCCGATTCCATATCACTGAGTCAGGACGTTAAAGCTGTCTCAAACTGCATTTTTTCCTGCAGTTGTTGTTTGAACCCGTTACATACAATTTCTGCCTGGGAACAGTGGCTCTAGCGCAGTAATGCCATCATCCCTAAAAAGTGATCCCATGAAATATAACCCTCTGTGGCTGACATTTGCACTGATCGTAGTTGTAAACAAATATTAAAGTACACAATAGCTGTTTACATTCTGCATTTTAAATATTTGTTTTAAATGATTTTTTAAAATTATTTTGAACACAGGGTCAAGCTGGCTTCGAATCGAATCTCTCTTTACTGCTTTTGGCCAACGGCCATTGCAAGATCATAGTAGTATGCAATAGAGTACACATAAAATTCCGTATAAAACAATAGCAAAAAATTGTACCAAATACTGTAGCAAAGTTTAACATCGACATGATAGGAACGGCTATTCTATAGAAGTTCCAGTAAATGGGTTCATGGGGGAGGTATGCAGGGACTTTAGGGGAGAGCAACCAGGGACCAGGGTTCGATTCGCAGCCCACCAACGCAGACTCATTGAGTGAACTTGGGCAAGTCACATGCTCTTAACCTCATAGGAAGGCAGTGCAATCTCTGAACAATCTTGCCTACTGTAAGGGCAGAATTCTGCCTTCCCTTTCCTTTTCCCCGCTGAGTTGATTGCAAACTACTATTGCAGTTTGAACTCAGTTTGCATCAACTGAAGTAAGCGAGGATAAGGTGGAAGCTGGAGGAGGAGAGAGAAACTGGGCTGTTTTAAAGCATCTGAAAAAGGACGAAGAAGATCCATCACGACTGTCCCTGCCCAAATCGCGATAGTTGGAGGTGTGCATTCACTAATAGGAGCAACAACTACAAGCATGTGAAAGAAAAACAAACCATCTACATGAATGTACTGCATCTGGACTACTCAATTTGACACCCTCCAAATGCTTTGGATTGGGACTTGAAACTACTTCCTCCATCTCTTTTCTTCTGAGGATTGAAGGAAAGAAGAAACATGGTGGGGGACACAAAATTCTTAGAGCAGAGGAAAAAGTACTTGTATTTTAGTGTTGTGAAGCAGGAGAAGCTCTCATTTTACTATACCCCTGACTCCAATCATCATGGCTGGTTGGGAGTGATGGAGTTGTGTCCCAAGAAAGGATGCCACTTGTAGGAAGGCGGCTCAGATGTTCCTAACAACCAGGGAAAAACAGTGATGCACAGCAGCTGAAATCCTCTTTCTGTCCCTTGGATTAGCTCAGGTTTTGGTGCCTTCATGCGCCCAGGCCCTCTCCCCCGGACTGGTTGGAGGTCAGCAGGTTTCATGCCTTCAGAGAATGCTCCAGGCGCTTTGCTGTCGGTGCATTTTGCCTTTTGGAAGCACCGCTCCACTGTGTCACTCCACCTTCCATCATTGGTCTTTCAGTTAGGGACGGAGAGCTTTGAGCAATTCAGCAACAGACATCACAGTTGAGGGATCTGGGAAAGGGTGGGGGGGCTCAGCTCAGCAGACAGTGTGGACAGAGGTGACTCCAGAGTGCCAGGTAGGACTCTATCGCCTGTTAGAGTGGATGGAGGTAGCACCACAGAAAGGAGAGGGTGGGAGTGGTAAATGAGTGTTGGGTTTGTGTCCTTCAAGTATTTCTGGCTTTCTGTTGATGCCAATACTGCAGCCACTCACTCACAAACCACAAGTTCGATCCCAGCCAGGGCTCGGGTCGACTCACACTTGCATCCTTTGAGGTTGCTAAAATAAATGAGTATCCACTGTTGGGGGAAATGGCTATATAAATGAAGCTTCAGGTATTGCTTATGGTGATCTTAAGGCAAACCCATTGTGGGGTTTTCTTGGAAGGGTTTGTTCAGAGGCTTTCTTCCATTACTTCCTCAGAAATAAGCGGGATTACAGCTTCATGGGTGAGGCCTCTTCTGTGCCTCCGTGGGAACGTGCTCCTGGTGGCCACAGTGACCGACTATTGGATGCAGTTACCGACTCGTGGCGCCTTCGCTCACCAGGGGCTCTGCGGTCTGCTTCCCAAGCAAATGCACATGCAGATGGAGAGCATGGTAAGAAGTGGCTTGAGCTGGTATGGGAAATGGAGCTTGGAAAGTTCATGTTGGACTACAACTCCCAGAATCTAATGTAAGTTGAGCTGGGGATTCTGGGAGTTGCAGTCTGGAACCCCACTTTTCTGGCGATGGTGGGAGCAGTTTTAGAGAACCGAGCCAATAGAGAAGAGAGGGTTCTGTTGGGCAGAAGTTGGAAGTAAGAACTAGGTACGAACACTTGAAAGGATTTCTTTGCCGCAAACCAATGAGATGACAAATTCACCTATTACTGCAACAGAGGAAAGCTGTAATGTAACTGACCAAAGCAGGTATTACTCGTGTCCCAGTGCAACTATGCCTTTTAGTTACGTTTCCAGTTATGGATGTGTGGGCTTGCAACAGTGGAGGGGAATATCCCATGGTTCAGGGGCTGGCTTGCACTGTGCCTTGTGCTCTATTGGGGAGGCTGAGTTGGAAAAGGGAATGGGATGAATGTGCTTTATACTACACAATTGAGTTTACAGTATTCAGATGTCCCTTAATAAAATGTACAACAAAAATTAATTCTACTTTCAAGAAATGGGAAGGCACAGTTACTTTTCCAAAACCTACAACTATAAGGGTAACTTGTAGCATTTGTTGGGTCTTGGAACTACATGCAGCTAATGGCTTTTAAAGTAACTTCCAGGCAGAGTGATGGTTTACACAAGAGAATCCAATTGTCTTCTGGTTTGTCAGGGCAGGGAGTACAGGTGGCACAAGTAGTAGGAGCCCAAAGGAAACACTCCTCCAATCCAATGAAGCTATACCACTGTTTCTAGGCTGGGCATCAGATGTGCCAAGCCTTTAGCTAGCAATCATAATATGAATGACGGATGCTTTCAAGTTCTATCACCTATCTGTGAGCTGCTTTCTCAGCCTTATTCCCTGCAGCCACTGGGAACTCATCCGGGCCTTCAATGATCCTTTCCGCTCTCACTTGTTTGTGCGGCATCATTACGGGGATTCTCTCCTTCGCCCAGCTCTCCACTTTCCAGCGCTTCAACAGGTCCTGTCGTGGCTGGCATCCTGTTCTTTGTTTCCAGTAAGTGCCTTTTCTCATCTGAGTTGCTGCTTCCAAAGCAGGTAATAACCCCAAATAGCCATTCATAACCAGGTCACCATTGAGACACATTGGACTGTGATCCCCATCCCCCATTTGCTTTATACCTTACATGATTGTGACTAAAGGCTGAATTCAATGGTAAAAAACCAATATTCTAACTGTCCAGATGTGCAGGGACAGTCTGATCAATCCTCTGTCACCCCCCTTTTCCAGCCCTTGTCAAATGCCCAGTGGGCTTTCTCCCTTCTCCTTTGTCCTCAGTTACTCAGTTGCAGCAAATTGAATTTAAACTGAAAAATAGCTTATACTCAGTTAACTTGGGGGAGAGATGAGATGGAAATATCCCCACCCAGTAGGCTAGAAATAGAACAAACTGCCACAATTTGTGGCTCTTCCTCGTGATAATTTTTTGCCATCTGCACAACACTCAGATGTTGCTCGTCACACGCTTGTGCATAGGTGTGTGGGAAATCTCCAGTTCAGCCAGTGGTGCAGCAGCTTGATAAATTGGCAAGGCTTTGATGTTTTCTGCAACTTGGAAGACTTTCCAGAATGTGTGTGTGTATGTGTACTGACTTAGAGCCTTATTGCATACAAACAAACCTGGCAGCAGCACGTTTCTATTTCTGTCTCAACACTATGTCGAAGCACTTTCATTCTCTTCGGGTTGTGAAAAGCATGGGAGAGAGCCATAAAATATCCCTTTTGCCAAATGGATTTTTCCAGCTTGGCAAATGGAGACAGAAACAGAAGCAAACTTCTCTATCGTTGCCTGTGAAGTTTGTTTGAATGCGATAAGACTCTAGTTAACCTCCTCCTTCCCTCCCACTCACTGATGCACCAGGGTTCACCTTCCACTCTTCTCTGCATCCATCTTTGGCTAGAAGCAAGTAGGACAAGATTAAATATTCTCTCCTGTCCCTTAATTCCTCAATAATTTCCTCATTAACCTTGATCGGGAATGGCCCATTTGGTTAATGTTCTGTCCAAGTTCCAAACAGGAAACATGTGTTGTTTGTAGTTATGTGGGGTGTGTGTGTGTGTGTGTGTACTGTTCATGTCTGAATGATAAGCTATGAGCATTATCATTAGTATCTTAACACAAAATACTTAATGACATCACTGAGAGGCCATCCCTAATCTGGGTTTTGGCCCTGAAACCTCAGGGCGAGAAGATCCTAAGTGGCAACCCTACTTAATTCAGTGTTCATTGTTGTGACAGTTTCCTTTGGTCAGAAGACAACCTATCTTCTTCTTTTCCCCTCTTCCTTCTCTTCTACTAGCATGTTCATCCTCTAGCTATGGGGATTACACCGGAGTCACCGTCAGCTTCCGGGCAACGGTTTGGCGAGTGCGCTTCTCCTGGTCCTATATCTTGGGCTGGGTTGCCCTCTTGTTGACTTTCTTTGCAGGTAAACTAGTGCTTTCTGCTCTTAAGAAACATCTGACCCCATCAGGACCAGCTCTTCTTAAGGTGAAATAATCCTGACCATTCCCTATTCTACTGGATCACAGATACAGTGGAACCAAAGAATCAGTTATCTTCATCGTTGTGAGCAGGATGTTAGCAGAAAGTATCTCCCACTGTCCAGTTTAGCAGGGACAGATCCAGTTAATCCTCTGTCATCCCACATTTTCAGCTGCTTAACATGCCCAGTTTCTCTCTCCTACTACTACTTTCTCCCTTTGTCCTAAGCTACTCCAGTTGCTGCAACTGAGTGGCCAACAGATGGGCACTTTGCACTGGCCTGGGCCAAACTAGGGATGCGCAGGGGCTGAGAGTTTACATGTTCAGCAACCCTGCCATGCACTCGGGCTGCCATCATGCATGCGCCGGTCCATACGGGGTGCGCAATGATGATGTCCATGCAGTGCAGCACCAAATCTGGATAGCCCCTGAGTTCAAGCTGCAAAAGAAGCTTCACTCAAGTAACAGTGAGGAGAGAGAGGGAGAATGCAGAATCCTGCTCTTCCCAGCAGGCTTGGGCAAAAGCAAAGTGCTGCAAGGCAAAAGCAAACTGATGCAGCCTCTCCTAGTTTATGTCTTCTTCCGAAATAGTTTACATGCTTCTTTGTCTCTTTCCTGGACCGACCCCACAAAAACTAGAGACTCAATGCCAGCCTGTTGCCTAGAGGGGACCCATGAAAAGGGGGCTATATGACGCCCTGAGATTGAGCAACTATCTGACAATTCAGAGTCCTTCCTTCTAATGTTACTCTCACAACCAGAGATACACAACTTATAAAAGTATACAACCAAGTACTTCGTCATGTTTATATTTAGTTTTTATATCATATATACCCATGTGATTCTGCAATTACCTCAGTGTGATAAGTAGGACTTTTGGTCTCTGTTTTCTTCCTTGTCCTCTGATCTGCAGGTATCTTTACATTGTGGCCTACAGGATGCACAAATGCCAACGTCTGGCGGGATCTGCTAAGTTTACAGAACCACTAAAGTACAGCAACGTTTAAAACACCCATCTGAAAGCCAGGGACATGGAAATGGGTGGAAATGCATCCATAAGAAACACTGATCGTTCAGACAAGACAGCCCTTGACCTGTTTTCGGTGTTGTGTGGAAGCAACAGCATCGTCTGGTAGTCCGTGAATCCAGTGTCATGCCACCGTTGTACGCACTGGGTGATACTGTGAACTGCCTTATTCCTTATGCGTTGTCTGTAATATACTACACTGATCTTAGCCAAAAGGGAGAACCGATAGTGTCTGCAATACAGTATAAGAATAATAATATTGACCTACCTTATAGGATCACTGGTAAGGCACTGCATATCAAGTGCTTGGAGAAAGTGTTCCCAAAATGAGAATGACTGTGACTGCCGGGAAGGATGCGGAAGCACAGAGCTTTGAGCTATTTAAAAGATGTTACCAAAAACTACAAATGGTTGTAATTTTTCTGCTTTCGTTTTTTAAATGTTAATTTTTTAAAATGTAAAATAAAACTAAAATAAACACAACCCCAGTATCACAGTTGACTAGATAGTGAACTTTAATTCCATATTCTCATGAGTTCTAGCAACGCAAAGCCAGAGGACATGGGCCTTAATCCAGAACCTGCCGAGATTTACATGAGAAAACTGCTGTGGAGTACAATGAGATTTCCCTTTTAAGATCCAAGCTAGTTGAATAATACGGAAAGACATAGCCTTCCACTGTCTTGATACAGCAGGGACAGTCTCAAACTATTCTCTTGGCACCCACTGTTACCCCATTTTCCTCTCTCTTACCCCCTCTGTGTCTTATCATACTTAAGTTGCTGCGACTGAGTTCATAATGCAAAAGGAGTTTGCACTCAACTAACTCAATGGAGGAATAGGAGAGGAAAGGCAAATCTTGTCCTTCCCTGTACACTCGGCTGTGTCTGCACTGCAGAAATTATTCAGGTTGATACCATTTTAACTGCAATGGCTCAATGCTATTCTCGGAACTAGAATTCCGTAGCATGGAGCCATAGCAGTTAAAGTGGTGTCAAACTGGATTATTTCTGCAGTGCAGATGCACCCTGAGATATTTAGGCTGCAATGAATGTCTGAAATCCAGGTCTCAGATACTTTTGTTGTGGCACCAGGGTCTCTGACAGAGAAAGCTTAAGGTTCCAAAACAACAGTTTCTAGTATTCCAGAGAATGGAGCCAGGTCAGTTAAAGTGGTGTCAAACTGTATTATTTCTGCAGTGCAGATGGAGTCGCACTGCATAAATATCTGGTTTGACACCACTTTAACTGCCACGGCTCCCTGCTATGGAATTCTGGGAACTGTAGTTGTGTTGAGCACCAGAGCTCTCTGACAGAGAAGAAAAACTACACTCCCAGAATCCATAGCATGTAGTTGTGGCAGTAAAGTGGAGTCAAACTGCACTATTTCTCTAGTGCGGATGCAAGCTCAGTGCCACCAGCCTGGTTTTTAGCTATATAGTAGAATAGATAGGTTTTAAGAAGCAAGATGAGAGCACAGTTTATTATTCTGAGCATTTACTATACTGTATTGAATTATGTAAAGAGAAGTGGGGTGAATAAAAAACAACAACACACACGCCGCTAGCAAATTGCAACATTTAATCCTGGGATTAAATCCTTAACTTCAAGGCGACATTGAGCACAGATAGTTCCAGCAGCAAGGAAACTTAGCAAGTGATTAATCAAGAGCTGCTAATGCCGAGAGCCAGAAACAGGACCAGAACGCATCCCACCAATGGCAATCTGCATGCATCTTCTGTGCAAAGGATTATTGAAGCTGAAAGTAGGCAAACAGAAGCCACTTTGAAGGAAAGGCGTTGCTGAGCAAAATGGCTTTGCAACTAGAAATCTCATTGTCATTCTTGTTGTTATTATCCATCTTTTTCTCGGTCTAGGACTCAAGGTAGCTTACAGAAGTTAAGACAGATACAGCTTTTTAAAAATCATACATTAAAAAGTTTTAAAATATAGTCAATAGGGCAAATATTGTACCAGTCCCTGGCACATTATGGAAAATATTGCCGATCCCACAGGCAGATAACCTGAACAGCACTGTTCTAAGGAACAGTAATCTAGGTCCAGGCTTCTCTGCAACTTCAGTGAATGAGGCATGTTCTGAGACAGAAGATGCAAGCAGTACAGTACTGAGAAAACGTGAAGCACTTGTTCAGTCAGATTGGGCCCGATGTTTGGGAGACATGTCTATTCCAAAGTTGGCTTAAAGGAAACAAATTCCATAATAAGCAGAGGGCCATTCACATTACGTAATTATAGGCTTTAACTGCAAGACTTATTGAACAAGAAAACACAGGCGAAACTGAACCAGAGAGTAACCACTTTCTCTGTGTCTTACTGCATGATGTCCTAGTGCGTAAGTTTCTTTCCCCACCAGATCAGGGCCGTGGAAAACTGCACACTGCGGCCCTGATCTGGCCTTTCCACGGCAAACAAAAATAAGCCTTGAGAATCCCACAATCCCATAGGTAGTCTTTTGTTTTACCAGCTTGGGGGGGAAAAGACTTGGGGGCTGTGCAAACTGGCCTTTGGCCAGCGGGCATGGCATCACACAACGCACACCCCGACTCTGCCCCCAGGCCTGCATGATGCCACATTTGCACCACATGGTGTGTGTCGTCACAGCATCCTCTGGTGCTGCTTTTTGCAGCTCCTTTTTGCGCCCTGGAAAAGGCACCATAGCCACCGGCACTGGCAGCTTTCCGTTGTGGGTTTTTTGGGCTATGTGGCCATGTTCTAGCAGAGTTTCTTCCTGACGTTTCGCCAGCATCTGTGGCTGGTATCTTCAGAGAAGATTCTCTGAAAATGCCGGCAACAGCTGCTGGCGAAACGTCAGGAAGAAACTCTGCTAGAACATGGCACATAGCCCGAAAAACCCACAAAAAACTATGGATGCCGGTCATGAAAGCCTTCGACTTCATGACTTGAAGGCACACAACAACAAATAAGACATGATTTCCACTTTTTCTAGCCCAAAATATGAATTAACAGAGATTTGGAGTTCGGAAGCATTTTCTGGCATTTTGTTCCACTTGAGCATAAAAAGCATCTGAATATGCACAAAAATATCAACTGGAGGGCTTTTTTTTTTTGCGGGGACGCTTTGGATACTACCAAGGGATTTTGGCGATTGCAGGAATGAGGTCTGGGACTACACTGTGCCATAAATTCCTCATTCTGTTGCCCATGATTGACTATGTCCCAACCCAACATTAAAGTCCCCTTGAGGTATAGTTTTCTACCAGATCCCCTCCAGACTGAAATTTTATTCTTGGTACACAGTGCCATTACTGTGCCTTTGTCACAGCTCCATAAAATAATGCATGAAAAAAATTATGAAATAGAACAATTATTACTTAGCTCTCCTTGCATGGTCACCCAACATGCCTGTCTGCTTGGCTAGGTATCTCTCCAGCTGCTTTATTATTGGGCTTTCCCTCATACTTATAACTCAGCATCCTTCATTCTCACACAGAGGCTCACCTGAAGAGAGTAATACAAGGAAGCAAAGCCCAGGGGAATACAACAGAAGGTGGAGGTAAATATGGAGTAGGCCAGGTAATCCGGTGCCTCGGTGAGTTGGGCAGCTGGGATGGTGACAGGCTGTGAAGGTTGTACAGATGGACCTGGGCTGAATCCTGTAGTAGATGGGATATAGTAAGGCTGGTATTGGGGTGGCATGGGAGGAGGTGTCCCATAGTCTATGGCAGGAGCTGGTCCAGCTGGAAATTGTAGCACAGGAGGCCTTGAAAAGAACTGTTTTTCATACTTGGGAGGCTGATCCATAGTCCAGGTTCTCTCTCCTCTCCTTTGCAATTGTGTAATTGCAGTCTCTCCTCCTTTCTCGGTTTTCCACTTTCCTTTTTTCCTCCCAACCTGCTAAGCTGCTTGGAATTCTGATTTATCTCTCTTGATGTTGTATGATCAGTCTTTCTCCTCTCTTTTGCTTTCCTTCTTTTGCAGTACCCAGTCAACCACTTCAAATCTTTGGCGTGGATGCTCGCATGAGAAGATAGGCAGTTCTTCTCCACGTAAAAGTTGTTCAGGCTCTTGGAGAGGTGGACTTCTTCACTGCCCCAAACTGGCTGTAGGACTGAGTGATTGAGTCACTTCTTTGTCCTTCACCCGGAACAATAAGAGGCCAGGATGACAAAGGAGGCAATGAATAACCCAGGCAAGCAGACTGATGTTGGGTGGCACCCCAGATAAGGGGGAGAGATATTTTTGAGGAGCCAAGGGCTACAATCTCACTTTCGTAAACATACTATAGGAATGGGCAAACACACTACTCTATAGAACTTAGAATCATAGAATCGTAGAGCTGGAAGAGACTGCAAGGGCCATCCAGTCCAACTCCCTGCCATGCAGGAACTCTCAATCAAAGCATCCTGACAGATGGCCATCCAGCCTCTGCTTGAAGACCTCCAAAGGAGACTCTATCACTCTCTGAGGGAATGTGTTCCACTGTTGAACAGCCCTTACTGTCAGGAAGTTCCTCTTAATGTTGAGGTGGAATCTCTTCCTGTAGCTTGCATCCATTGTTCTGTGCCCTATTCTTAGGAGCAGCAGAAAACAAGCTTGCTCCCTCCTCCATATGACATCCCTCCAAATATTTAAACAGGGCTATCATATCACCTCTTAACCTTCTCTTCTGCAGGCTAAACATCCCCAGCTCCCTAAGGCGTTCCTCGTAGGGCATGGTTTCCAGACCCTTCACCATTTTAGTCATCCTCCTTTGGACACGCTCCAGTTTTCATACCTTCCACTATTTCACAGCTGAGAACAGGGATGGACTTCTGAAAAAAATATATCTTCACAGAAAGGGTTACAAATATACCTCAATTAATAAAATAGATGTGGTCTGGCACATTATTTCTTTAACATAAAATAAGGTACCAGGGGAAGAAGTAACATGGGAAGAATAGGGATAAGCTCCTACACTGCAAATGAATGAATGAATGAATGAATGAATGAATGAATGAATAAAACAGCAGTTCAGTGTGTTTCCACAAACTTTTTATTCAAAACTAACAATGTGCATGTGTGAAATGAACTAACCAGGTCAGATAAGCCTTGCTTAAGTATACAAAAATATTTGTTTGCCTCATATAGATCTCTTGAAGGATCCTTCCAAAATGCAGGAATGCCTTAAAAAAAAATCACTGTAGCAATATATACGAGTACAGTTCTCTGGAACTTCTTGGGATGGGTCTCTGAAAACCTGAACACAAAGGATTAGCCTATATTTTACGGAGCTAGGAGAGGGCTTTGGGAATTCCCTGCATCTCCATCCTGCTTGTGTCTGTTTTCCACTCTTTCCACTGGCAGAGTTTATCTCCGCTATACTGTTAAGTATGTAAGTTTTAGTTCCAGTAAATCTTTTGTAAACAACATAAAGAGTTAAATCTCCCATCTGGTCAGTAGCTATGGATGCCCGAAAGCCTTTGTAACAAAGCATCTTTGCTCCGAGAGGTTTCATTAACTGAAGTATATTTGTACTTTGTGAGCCTCTTGCTTCCACTAGTTCATATTGATGGAAGCTCTTCATGTGGTATTTATAGACTCCGCAATAACCTTGTGCTCCACTGATGGAAAAGTGCTGGAGGGAGGGAGAGTGGTTCATTTCAGGCCAGGGTGAACAACTTGTGGCCCTCCAGATGCTGTTGAACTGAACTCCCAATCTCCCACTTCATTGGCTATGGAGACTACGGCTGATAGGATTTGCAGTTCAACAACATCTGGAGCACCACATGCTGCCCACCTCTGATTTAAGGGCATGTTAGGAAGAAAAGTCATTAGTTTATATAGTACTACCTGCTCAAAGCTACACCTCAGCAGATACAAAATATGAAACAGCAGTCTGCAGCATCATTCTATGATGCTTTGGTACAGTCGTCCCCAAACTTTGGTCTCCCAGATGTTTTGGACTTCTGCTTCCAGAGTTCATGACTGCTGACCAAACTTGGTGAGTTTTCTAGGAGCTGGAGTCAAAACACCTGTAAGACCGAATTTTGGGAACCACTCTGTTAGCGTTTGTATATACATAGTGGCGAGAGTTTGGGACACATGGTTACTTAAAAACTTTCCTACAACATCAGCTCTTGTAATGGACACAAGAAATCACATTCCTTTTATGAGGATTGATCAATTTTATGTTACTGCTTGACCCCATATTACCCAAAATACCAGGGTCCTGAAAGGACACTGACAATCAATATCTAAGAGGGGAATTTTATTAGCTCAGTTACAGCAGCTGAGAGGCCTTGAGCAACTTAAAAGTAGTGATCAAATCTGTCTCTACCAGTTCTGACAAACCAAACTCCAGAGTGCAAGTTCCAAACAGTTTTATTTATGAATCAAAGAGGCTTTCTAGACCGGCATTTGGGACGTCTGGAGGACGTCCCATTTTAAAAAAGGGGCGTCTCTTCTAGACGCCCCTGGGCCTAATACGGACTCCGTCCGTACAAGATGGCGCCGGCCCTTCTACATGGCCGGCGCCATCTTTGCGTATCGGACGCTGAGCATCCGTACGTGTCGCGTCCTTTGTGATGTAGCGAGTGCGCCCCTGGCGCCTCGCTACGTCGCAAATGCGACTCAAAAAGAAGCTCCATTTTGGAGCTTCTTTTTCTGTCTGCACAGGAGCCGCGCCGTGTGGAGGCTCTGGCTCCCCCGCAGACTAACCGGCGGCGGCGGTTTGTATCCCGCCAAAGTGTCATAGTCCAATGCTCAAACCATTATACCACACTGGTTCTCCTGCAACCTGACACTGTTCACTAAAAGCCTGGATTTTTTGCACTAAAGCTCTGCAATATGGGGATAAAATTCTAATAGCACAATGAAACATTACTTTCTTATAATATTTGTTAATAGTCTGAATGGGGGAAATAACAGAGCTAACATATAAAGACCTGATTTCCATTCTGCTTGGAGCTGCTAGAACTGAAATAATACGACCCTAGAAAACCATAGAAGGATTCTCTAAGGATTCACCTACACTGCAGAAATAATGCAGGTTGACACCACTTTAACTGACATTGCTCCATTTGACAGAATCCTGAAATTTGGAGTTTTGTGAGGCCACCGACTCTACAGGGCATGGACCTGTCATATAGACTTATTATGTGTCAAGGGCAGTTAAGTTCTAGATTGGATTTACATAGCTCCAAACTGGCCCTTTCCATTTGCTCCGTTTGTTTGTTGTTAACTGCCCTCGAGTCAATCTTGACCTATGGCAACCCTGTTGATGAGACATCTCCAAGATCCCTTGTCCTCCACTGCTCTGCTTATAGTTCCTGCAAACCCATACCTGTGACCTCCCTAATAGAGTCTGTCCATCTAG